>NC_090027.1:39407811-39507811 GCF_037176765.1 Anolis sagrei | reverse complement strand
TATCTTTATGTTTTATATTTTGGTCTATTAAAACAGCCAGCAAGTAAGTGCTGTTTTAATTAAACTGTTTGATAAAACTGGGAGTTTGGTTCATCTCTACCTAAATAAGGCAGAGCCCTGGCAACATGAAAACTCCCATCCAAGTCCTAACCAGACCAAACCCCACTTAGCTTCCAAAAACAGAAAGAACTCGGTACTCAGGAAGAAAGGGTAGAATATATCTCCTACTACGAATCATCACAAAGTTTAAGATCATCTGAAGAGGCCCTGCTCTCGATCCCACCGCTGTCGCAAACGCGATTGGAGGAGACGAGAGACAGCCTTCTCAACAGTGGTTTCCCATCTGTGGAATTCCTTCCCCAAAGACATCAGACTGACCACCACCCTCCTGTCCTTTAGAAGGAAACTCAAGACTTGGCTGTGGGACCTTGCATTTGACCATTGAACAGAGCTTGTATGAAGAAGACATAAGCAATTTCGAAGTGACAATGAATTGATCCGGACCCGGATTTTAATTGGCGTGTTTTAACAACTGTTTATTTATTGTTTTGTTTTGATGAATTTGTTGATTGTTCTTATCATTCTGATGGGCACCAAATGGTGTTTGCTGTGAGGCCGCCCTGAGTCCTCCCTCGGGGGTGAGAAGGGCGGGGTACAAGTATATGAAATAAATAAACAAAGTTTTATCATGATTTATTAGGGCATTTAGCTACAGATTTATAAAGTTACAGAATGTAGGATCTTAGCCAAGATCTATGACTGTGATGCAATGAAAACCAAGATAAGAATCTGCAAATTTGGGGCAAGTGGTATCATCCCCATCACTGCCTCTTACCTGGCACAGTCTTCTTCTTGGCCTTCCCGGCTTTCTTTGCCTTCCCTTTCTTTGTAGGGGCCATCTTTCTGCGTGCCCTTGTAGCCTACAAGAATGTATGAAAAATGTTATGATATTGTGAGCAGCTCACCCAAAACACAACAGTATTTGAGTCTTTTTCTTAGAGGAACGAAACCATTGCAATTTGGGGTTGTCAGAGCAAACACTTGAAATGGCTCCCATACCTTTAAGGGTGGGATAGAAGAAGGAAGGTAAGAAGTGGTTCTTTGTTCTATAGGGCCCTTCCACACTGCCACATAACCCAGTTCAAAGCAGAAAATGTGGGATATTATTAGTGACTGACTTAATTAGGCGATCCCTCGTTGTTCAAGTATGATGGCCTTCCAAGTGCAGTGTCTTTGTGGTGGATACGTAGGTGACTGGAGCTCCATTCTTGATCCAAACGTTCTCATGCAGATCGAAGGTGGTCCTGGTCAGGGTTGGGTTGACGAACCTTCCTCTTGGCACGTTTCTCCCTTTCGCTCTCCATTTGTGCCTCTTCCAATTCCACAGCACTGCGGGTCACAGCTGACCTCCAATTAGAACACTTAAGGGCCAGGGCTTAATGGCCCTGGCCCTTAAGATGATGGACCTCCAAGTGTAGTGTCTTGGCGGGCGGTCCGTAGGTGGCGGTGGAGCCCTATTCTTGATCCACATCTTCTTCCAGAATGAGGACATTGGTTTCCAGGTGGAAAGCGGTCCTGGTCAGGATTGGCTTGATGCATTACTGGCATGTTTCTCCGTTTCACCCTCCATTCATGCCCCTTTGAATTCCGCAGCACTGTTGGTCACAGCTGACCTCCAGTTAGAGCACTTAAGGGCCAGGGCTTCCCAGTTCTCGGTGTCTATGCCACAGTTTTTAAGGTTGGCTTTGAGCACATCTTTCAATCACTTTCCCTGTCGACCAATGTTACATTTCCCATTCTTGAGTTGGGAGTAGAGTAACTGCTTTGGGAGATAGTGATCAGGCATTTGGACAATGTGGCCAGTCCAGCGGAATTGATGGCGTAGGAACATCACTTCAATGCTGGTCTTTGCTTCATCCAGCACACTGACATTTGTCTACATGTCCTCCCAAGAGATTTGTAGGATTTTTTGGAGGCAACACTGATGGAATCATTCCAGGAGTTGAGTGTGATGTCTGTAGACAGTCCACGTTTCACAGGCATATAATAGGGTTGGGAGGACAATCTATATATATAAAAATGCTCTATGCATAATGAGCACCTTAAAAACAAAAGAACCAATGAATGAAATCACACCAAATTTGGCAACAAAATGTCTCACAACACAAGGAGTGACCATCACTCAAAAAAATTATGATTTTTTTCATTTGGGAGTTGTAGTTGCTGGGATTTATAGTTCACCTACAATCAAAGAACATTCTGAATGCCATCAACAATGGAATTGAACCAAACTTGGCACACAGAACTCCCATGAGCAACAGAAAATACTGGAAGGGTTTGGTGGGAATTGACCTTGAGTTTGGGAGTTGTAGTTCACCTGCATCCAGAGAGCACTGTAGACAATGATGGATCTGGAGCAAACTTGTCACAAGCACTCAATACGACCAAATATGAACACAGATGGAGTTTGGGGGAAATTGACCTTGACATTTGGGAGTTGTAGTTACTGGAATTTATAGTTCACCTATAATCAAAGAGCATTCTGAACCCCACCAACAATAGAATTGGGCCAAACCTTCCACACAGAACCCCCATGTGGGCCACAGCAACGCATGGCAGGGAATGGCTAGTAGCTTTACAAACAAGCACCTTGGTATCCCTAAAGATGTCCCGGTCCTCAAAATCTCTTCACTTCATTCAGAAAAATGCTGCACTCGCAGAGCTCAGGCAGTCAAGTTTGACTTTTGTGGACAGGTGGTTGCCAAGGGAGTGGAAATGGTCAACATTTTGTAATGTTACCCCATTAAGCTGTATTTCTGGCATTGGAGAGGGATTGCTTGGTGACTGGTGGAAGAGCACTTTGGTTTTCTTGGTGTTCAATGAGAGGCCGAGCTTCTCATATGCTTCTGCAAAGGTGTTTAGAGTGGCTGGTAAGTCATCTTCTGAATGTGCACAGACCACATTATCATCAGCATATTGGAGTCCTATAATAGATTTTATACAGCTGTTGGAAGGGGCCATAGTTGCAGGAAAAATAGTTTCTACTGAAATTTTCTGCACAACACTTAAAGGTACAGGAGCCCCCGCCAGTTTTCCATATATCAACTCTGCTGCTTCTGCTTCTGTTGTTGTTGTTGTTGTTATATCCTGCTTTCATTTTTCTAGAAAACTCAAGGTAGCTCACAGCAGTAAAAACAGCACAAACTACCATTTAAAACCCACGACACAAACATTTACAAGAATTGTAAAACTGTTAAAATCGTCTAAAACTATTAAAAACTGCAAGAATAATTAAAGCACGACACAGACCCTCCAGGCTTGTTCTTAACATCTTCCTTCTTTAAAAGCCTGCCCAAACAGGAAGTTTTCAGTCTACAACTCCCACGTCCTCTACTCCCATTAGTCAAATGGGGACTCATTCAACAGGTCTCTTTGACAAGCTCTTCAGAGAGCAGAGAGATTTTTGTTTTTCGCTGTTATGCAGAAGAGGCTGTGGGAAAAGGTACCTGAAAGCAAAGCCTTTGCAGGTTGCTGCACGTTACCTGGCAGAAAGCAAAGGACTCCCCTGCAGGTGTGTCCTTCCAATCAGCCAATGTGCAAAGGAGAGACGCCTGGATTTTGGGAAGCTTGTCCTAGCCAGAGCAAACTGGGGTTGCCAGGCAAGAGGCCCACGTTGGCTACCAGGGCAACCAAACCAAGCAAAGCAGAAAGCCGGGCCTGGGAAAGGAAGCTGGATCCAGACATAATGAGAGGAAAGAGACCCTTAGACTAATAATAATAATAATAATAATAATAATAATAATAATAATTTCTCTGGTTGGAGTAGTCTGCAGTGCCTTTCACGTTCCTGGATTCTTGTTTGGGCGCTGCGTTTGGTGGTCCCTCTGTAGACTTGTCCAAAGCTGCATGGTATACGGTAGACTCCTGCAGAGGTGAGAGGATCCCTCTTGTCCTTTGCTGAACGGAGCATTTGTTGGATTTTCTAACAAGAATTCAGGAACATGAAAGGCACTGCAGACTACTCCAACCAGAGAAATCAGCCATAGCAGAGCACCTGATGAACCAACCTGGACACAGCATTTTAGTTGAGAACACAAAAATGCTGGACCACTCTCACAACCACCCTGTCAGACTACACAGAGAAGCCATTGAAATCCACAGGCAGGGACATCTAATCACCTTTCAAGAAGAGTTTGCTCCAGGCACAGTCAGCCCATTGTATGCTAATCAAGGTGGTCAGTTGAAAGATTCACACCTAGCCCAACTTACAAAAGCCCTTTGTCTCACCCTGGTCATTCCACAGATATATAAACCCCTTTTTTCCCAGTTCCAGCAGACCTCACCTCTAAGGATGCTTGCCATAGATGCAGGCGAAACGTCAGGAGAGAATGCCTCTAGAACATGGCCATATAGCCCGAAAAAACCCACAAGAACTGAGTGATTCCAGCCATGAAAGCCTTCGACAATACAATTTGTTATTAATTTGTTATTAATAATTTGTAACCCAAAATGCAGACTGTGCAAGGAAGCTGATGAAACCATGGACCATCTCCTCAGCTGTTGCAAGAAAATCGCACAGACGGACTACAAACAAAGACACAACTCTGTGGCCCAAATGATTCACTGGAACTTATGTCACAAGGACCACCTGCTAGCAGTAAAGAATTGGTGGGATCATAAACCTGCAAAGTTCGTGGAAAATGAACATGCAAAACTTACTGTGGGACTTTCGAATGCAGACTGACAAAGTTTTGGAACACAATACACCAGACATCACAATTGTGGAAAAGAAAAAAGTCTGGATTATTGATGTCGCCATATCGGGTGACAGTTGCATTGAGGAAAAACAACATGAAAAACTTAGCTGCTATCAAGACCTCAAAATCAAACGGCAAAGGCTCTGGCATCAACCAGCACAGGTGGTCCCAGTAGTCATTGGCACACTGGGTGCCGTGCCAAAAGATCTCAGCTGGCATTTGGAAACAATAAACATTGACAAAATCACGATCTGTCATCTGCAAAAGGGCACCTGACTTGGATCTGTGCGTATCATTCGAAAATAGATCGCACAGTCCTAGACGCTTGGGAAGTGTTCAAAATAACCAGTAACTTGTTCATTGTTTCACTTGTTAAATTTTTTTTTTGTTACATTGCCTTGTAATTGTAAATCCAGCTATGGGTTAACAATGTTTCCTGCATTTAATTGCTTCCAAGCTCAGCACAGAGAACAAGATTTTGGTGTTTATTCCTGACGTTTCCTTTTGTCAGCCCTTTCCATTGCTGAGATAAGCTTTCTGGGCCAAACATTGTTTAGCATTTTTTTGGGGAAGGATTTGACGTTGTCTGCTTCCAGATTCTCAGAAGGCAGCGAGCTATATTTAATTCCAAAGCAAACAAAACCTGAGAAACAAATCAACGCATCTTCTGTAAATAATAGAACAGACCACATTAAGCATTCAGTCCAACCCCCTTTCTGCTAATCAGCTAAAGCACAATCAAACCCCTCCCAACAGATGACCATCCAGCCTCTGTTTATAAGCCTTCCAAGAAGGAGCCTCCATTGCACTTCGAGGCAGTGAGTTGTTAGGATTTGATTTGTTTTGCAAGTAATTTTTTATTGAAATATCATAAACTACAGCGAAAGAGGGGGGATTTGAAAAAAAAACGCCATGATGTGGTGGATTAACTGGAGGGAGATGTGTCAGCAGCTGATTGGCTGAGTGTATCAGTGTCCAGGGTTCTGATTGGCTGCTGCCTCTGGCTAGCTACTGAGGCCAACGGTTCTAACTGCCATTCTGTTAATTGTTCTCTCTTTGGACAGTGAAGAGAAAGTGCTGATGCAATCATGGAGGAATTTAAAAGGGTCTGGCTCTGTAGGAGAGACCCCGCAGACCCACCAAAGAGGGCTCGCTACAATTGTGAGCAAAGAGAAGCCCAATTTAAAATATTTTTCCTACGTTCCCAAAAGAAATCTCACCAAAGTTGAAGGAAGCGCCACCGAGATGATTTTATTATGATTCCGCTGAAAAGGATGAAGCAGCAATATTTCGCCAAGCTAAGCATATAGTGTAAAAAAATAAAGGCCTTTTTATACATAAAACAGAGCTGCCAGGTTTGAATCTCCCATTCCCCGCCCCTTGCTGGCCTGATGATGATTGGCTGGCGCTCTACAGCTGGGAGGAGGCTTGACCGCCTCCTGAGTTCCTGGGCCAATCGTTGGGCTTCTGCCACCTCGGCGTCCTGACGAATCAGGAGACAAATCAGGAGACGAATCAGGAGAGAGGGAGGTAGGACAAGGGGAAACAATGCGTTCTTGAGTGGATTATGGCGATTTTGAGATGTCCAAGTGACCAGCGAGGGCCTGCAAGCTAACCTTTGCTATTGTCCTTGAATGGCTGCAATAAACATTGATCCGGATTTTTCCAGTGCTGAGATACCGAAACAATGAGGGAATCTTGGCTGTGGTTTCAGTGGATAAAAGTTGTATCAGTAACAGATTAGTTCAAAGTGTGGCTTTCTGAAGGCTTCCTTTGTCCTGTTAAGGTATGATTATAAATGCCAAGTGACCGCTTCCTCTGGGGGGCCAACTCCGAGGCCAGAGGTCATGGTCCTTTGTTATTGTCCATGCAAATAGTGTCTTTTGATAAGGGTCTTTTCAACTGAATATTTCCTCCTTTCCAGGGTCATGCAGGGGTTGCTGCCTTGTATTTTTATACATTTTTCAAGATAGGGGAATTGGGCAAAAGGGTCAGGAAAAGGTCAGATACACAGGGAGGGATATAGAAATCATGTTATAGAAAACATACCCACGTATCCCTCCCACCAGAGTCCCATAGAAGTTTAAGAGAGCACATAAGTGTAAAGGGAGGTGGTTTCTCAGTAATAAATGTGCTACCTTCTGCTATATATGAAACATAGGGCATAAAACCTTGATTAAATGTACACATTATCTAACATGGGAAGGGTCCTTGTTGTTGTAAGAGCCGTCGCAAACTATCCTCCTGCGGGAGAAAACCTTGCTAGCACGTCCCTGATGTCATGAGCCTGCGCCTCTCTCCCCGCCCCTTTCTCCGCCCCTTTCTCTTTGCCAGCGTGGTTTTTCCTTTGCTAGGGCAGCATTGCCCGCATTTTCTCTCAGTTGAATTCTGCCAACTGAGAGAGTATGCTGGCAATGCTGCCCTAGCAAAGGAAAAACCACTCTCGCACGGAGAAAGGGGCGGAGAAAGGGGCGGGGCGAGGGGCGGAGTCTTGTGACGTCAGGGACGTGCTGGCAAGGTTTTCTCCCGCAGGAGGATAGTTTGCGACGGCTCTTAGTGTCTTGGCAAATTGACCAAGGCTTAACCCTAATTATCCAGTCTGGTGTCCTTGTCCTTAGCAAAACTATAAGTTACTATCTTTTATGGGGCGGAGGAGGTCATGTTCAACTTCACTGGCTGCCAACTATCTTAAAGACTGATCATTTTATAGCATAAGGCGTATTTCAAAAACTATTTTTAAAAACAGTTTTATTCCTCTCTTTACTGCCTGAATTCAAAGAGACCGATGTATATATTGTTACCATGTTTGAACCTTAATAACAGTTAAAGATACTGTTATTTTGTTTCACAAGCCTGAGTGACATTTTATTATACAGCAGGATATATCTTGGTTTAAACACTATGGTAAAGCTTCTACTTATTCTGCTTATACACATTTACCAACCCTCACAAGTTCCGCTGTTGAAAGGTTCTTCTTACATTCAGGAAGTTTTTCCTAATGTTTAGGTAGAATTTAAAGTTAAATCCTGTCTCCTAAGCTTTTTAAAGTCTGTAAAAAAATTGACAGCAACAAACCCCTTTTTCTTTGGACTTCCAGAAAGCTTTCGACAAACTTCCTCACCGGGAACTGTTGAACAATCATTTGCAAAATGAAGAGTTCCTTTTATGGGTTGGAAACAGGTTAAGGAACACTCATCAATTTCTGCAGCTTTATGTAGTACTTGCTAACTAATGTCTTGTGTTGCAGAGTCTGGTAACATTATATTTGGGCTGCAGTTCTCTGGATCTCTTGGTTAGTATATGTGGGAGATTTTGAGAACTCTAGTCCAAAAGGGAACCTTTTCCAAATTCTGTATGAAGAGAACTTTCTCAAGTATTTTTTTTAAAAAATAGGCTTTAAATTATATATTATGTTGTGTTTATTGTTAGTCGTTTTGGGTCTCTTTTGAGTATTGCTTTTATCATTAGCTGCTTTGGGTCTATTTTTCTAAGATCTGGCCAAAGTTTGGAATAATAATAATAATAATATATCACACATCGATATAAATAAAAATGTAATGTTCATTTGTGGGATTAACATAACTCAAAAGCCACTGGACAATTTGCTTCCAAATTTGGCCACAAGACACCCACTAACCCAAGGAGTGACCATTACTAAAAAAAAAATGCTTTTGTCATTTGGGAGTTGTAGTTGCTGGGATTTATAGTTCACCTACAATCAAAGAGCATTTGAACTCCACCAGTGATGGAATTGAACCAAACGTGGCACACAGGACTCCCATGACCAACAGAAAACACTAGAAGGGTTTGGTGGGCATTGACTTTGAGTTTGGGAATTGTAGTTCACCTACATCCAGAGAGTACTGTGGACTCAATGAAGGATCTAGACCAAACTTGGCACAAATACTCCATATGCCCAAATATGAACACACATAGAGTTTGGGTGAAATAGACCTTGACATTTGGGAGTTGTAGTTGCTAGGATTTATAGTTCACCTACAACCAAAGAGCATTCTGAACCCCACTAATGACAGAATTGGGGCAAACTTCCTACACAGTTCCCCCACACAGTTTCTGCTTCCTTGGAGAATGGGACACGGAACAATGGCTTCACACTACAAGAAAGGAGATTCCACCTGAACATTAGGAAAGAATTTCCTGACTGTGAGAGCTGTTCAGCAGTGGAACTCTCTGCCCCGGAGTGTGGTGGAGGCTCCCTCTTTGGAGGCTTTTAAACAGAGGCTGGGTGGCCATCTGTCAGGGCTGCTTTGAATGCAATATTCCTGCTTCTTGACAGAATGGGGTTGGACTGGATGGCCCACGAGGTCTCTTCCAACTCTTTGATTCTATGATTCTATGAAATGCAGAGTAACTGACATAGGAAAATATAACGACTAGACGATGGGACCAGACAATGTTTTTAACAAGGAGACACTATGGATTTATGTTTTATTGTTTTTTTTTGTTATGGTTTTAATTATATGTTAATGTTTTTAATTGTATTTTTGGTATTGTGGACATTGAATTTTGTCCTGTAAGCTGCCTTGAGTCGCCTGTGGGCTGAGAAAGGCAGTATACAAATACAGTAAATGAATACAGGGGAGAGGAGGCGGAGTAGCCTTATATGTCAAAAACTCTTATGCTACAGAAGAGATTCAAGACAGCAATCTGGGAAACCAGCTTGAAATCATCTGGATAAGAATCAAGGGAACTGGGACTCAAAAAGATGTCGTTGTAGGCGTCTACTACAGACCCCCAAGCCAGGAGGAAGAACTTGATGAAGTCTTCTGCCAACAGTTGACCAAACAGGCACAGAGAAGAGATGTAGTAGTCATGGGCGATTTCAACTATCCCGATATTTGTTGGAAAACAAACTCGGCAAAGAGTACAAGGTCCAACAAATTCCTCGCTTGCCTTGCAGACAATTTCATGGTCCAGAAGGTAGAAGAGGCAACAAGGGGATTGGCTACTCTTGATCTCATCCTAACAAATGCGGAGGACCTGATCGATGCGGTCGAAGTGGTAGGATCCTTAGGGGCAAGTGACCATGTGCTCCTGCAATTTGAGGTACAAAGGAAGGCCAAAACTAAGACAAGTCAAACCCGCATTTTGGACTTTAGGAGAGCTGATTTCCAAAAAATGAAGGAAACGCTGAGCAGCATTCCGTGGACACAGATACTAAAAGACAAGGGAGTTACGGATGGATGGGAATTTCTCAAGAGTGAAATACTCAAGGCGCAATTGCAAACCGTGCCAACAAAGACAAAAAATAGGACAAGTGCAAAGAAGCCAGAATGGATGTCCAAAGAACTTCTAACTGTGCTAAGACACAAAAGAGACATGCACAAGAAGTGGAAAAAGGGAGAAATCAGCAAAGAAGAATTCAAACAAATAGCCAACACCTGTAGGGAAAAGGTCCGCAAGGCTAAAGCAAAAAACGAGCTCAGACTTGCCAGGGACATTAAAAACAATAAAAAGGGCTTCTATTCTTATGTCAATAGAAAAAGGAAAAACAAGGAGGCGATAGGACCTCTTCGAGGAGAAGATGGGGCAATGCTGACAGGGGATAGGGAAAAGGCAGAACTACTTAATGCCTTCTTTGCCTCGGTCTTCTCACAAAAAGAGAGTCTTCAACCTCAGCAAGGTGGAGTGGATGAGGGATTGGAGGACATCCAACCCCAAATTGGGAAAGAAGTCGTCCAGGAATACCTGGCCGCTCTTAATGAGTTCAAGTCCCCAGGGCCAGATCAACTACACCCCAGAGTATTGAAGGAACTAGCGGAAGTCATTTCGGAACCATTGGCAACCATCTTTGAGAGTTCTTGGAGAACGGGAGAAGTTCCAGCAGATTGGAGGAGGGCCAATGTGGTCCCAATCTTCAAGAAGGGAAAAAAGGATGACCCAAACAACTACCGTCCGGTCAGCCTCACGTCGATACCGGGCAAGATTCTGGAAAAGATTGTTAAGGAAGCGGTCTGCAAACACTTAGAAACAAATGCAGTCATCGCTAATAGTCAACATGGATTTATCAAAAACAAGTCATGCCAGACTAATCTGATCTCTTTCTTCGATAGAGCTACAAGCTGGGTAGATGCGGGGAATGCCGTGGATGTAGCGTACCTGGATTTCAGTAAGGCCTTCGACAAGGTCCCCCATGACCTTCTGGCAAGGAAACTAGTCCAATGTGGGCTAGGAAAAACTACGGTGAGGTGGATCTGGAATTGGTTAAGTGGACGAACACAGAGAGTGCTCACTAATGCTTCCTCTTCATCTTGGAAAGAAGTGACAAGTGGAGTGCCGCAGGGTTCCGTCCTGGGCCCGGTCCTGTTCAACATCTTTATTAATGACTTAGATGAAGGGCTAGAAGGCATGATCATCAAGTTTGCAGACGACACCAAATTGGGAGGGATAGCCAATAGTCCAGAGGACAGGAGCAGAATTCAAAACGATCTTGACAGATTAGAGAGATGGGCCAAAACTAACAAAATGAAGTTCAACAGTGACAAATGTAAGATACTCCACTTTGGCAGAAAAAATGAAATGCAAAGATACAGAATGGGTGACGCCTGGCTCGAGAGCAGTACGTGTGAAAAAGATCTTGGAGTCCTTGTGGACAACAAGTTAAACATGAGCCAACAATGTGATGTGGCGGCAAAAAAAGCCAATGGGATTTTGGCCTGCATCAATAGGAGCATAGTGTCTAGATCTAAGGAAGTAATGCTACCCCTCTATTCTGCTTTGGTTAGACCACATCTGGAATATTGTGTCCAATTCTGGGCACCACAATTCAAGAGAGATATTGACAAGCTGGAATGTGTCCAGAGGAGGGCGACTAAAATGATCAAGGGTCTGGAGAACAAGCCCTATGAGGAGCGGCTTAGGGAACTGGGCATGTTTAGCCTGAAGAAGAGAAGGCTGAGAGGAGATATGATAGCCATGTATAAATATGTGAGAGGAAGCCACAGGGAGGAGGGAGCAAGCTTGTTTTCTGCTTCCTTGGAGACTAGGACGCGAAACAATGGCTTCAAACTACAAGAGAGGAGATTCCTGACTGTGAGAGCCGTTCAGCAGTGGAACTCTCTGCCCCGGAGTGTGGTGGAGGCTCCTTCTTTGGAAGCTTTTAAGCAGAGGCTGGATGGCCATCTGTCAGGGGTGATTTGAAGGCAATATTCCTGCTTCTTGGCAGGTGGTTGGACTGGATGGCCCATGAGGTCTCTTCCAACTCTTTGATTCTATGATTCTATAAATAAATAAATAAATAAATAAATAAGGTTTAATCCAGCGCTTTTAACTCCAGCCTTGCATTGGTCAAGCCCCAAACGTCGCATGATGTTTTCAACATATAAGTTGAATAGGTAGGGTGAGAGGATACAACTCTGTCACACTCGTTTCCCAATCTTGAACCAGTCTGTTACTGTTCTTACTGTTGCTACTTGGTTGTTATACAGATTCCTCAGGAGACAGAGAACGTGGCTTGGTTCTTGTCGTTCATTTGTTCAGTTGCTTCCGACTCTTGGTGACCTCCTGGACCAGTCCAGGCCAGAGCTCCATGTTGGCCGTCACCACCCCCGGCTCCTTCAAGGTCAAGCCAGTCATTTCAAGAATGCCATCCATCCATCTTGCCCTTGGTTGGCCCCTCTTCCTTTTTCCTTCCATTTCCCCCAGCATAATTGTCTTCTCCAAGCTTTCCTTTCTTCTCATTATGTGGCCAAAGGGCTTCATCTTTACCTCTAATCTCTTTCCCTCCAATGAGAAGTCAGTTTTTATTTCCTGAAGGATGGACTGGTTGGATCTTCTCGCAGTCCTAGGCACTCTCAGACTTTTCCTCCAACACCACAGTTCAAAAGTGTCTCTCTTCCTTCGCTCAGCCTTCCCTAAGGTCCAGCTCTCACATCCATAGATGACTACGGGGAATACCATTGCTTTAACTATGCGGATCTTCGTTGCAAATGTGATGTCTCTACTCTTCACTATTTTATCAAGATGGGTCCTTGCTGTCCTCCCAAGAAATAATTGTCTTCTGGCTACTGATCCAGTTCCGAGCACAATTCAAAGTGCTGGTTTTGACCTACAAAACCCTTTACGGCTCCGGCCCAGCGTACCTGTCCGAATGTATCTCATTCTACGTCCCACCTCGAAGTTTAAGATCTGCGGGGGAGGCCCTGCTCTCGGCCCCACCTCTATCACAAGCGAGACTGGTGGGGACGAGGGACAGGGCCTTCTCGGTGGTGGCCCCTCGCCTGTGGAATGCACTCCCGGGGGAGATTAGGACAGCAACATCCCTCCTTGCTTTCAGAAGGAAGCTAAAAACCTGGATGTGGGACCAGGCCTTCGGGTAAGCTGGCAGATGGACAAAGACAACCAATGACGACCAGAGTAGGAAAGGATAATGACAATGCTAGATGGATTACGGACTATGAATTGGTGAACATTGACCACAAGATGATTTTATTGCTGCTAGTATATTGTTTGACTATTTTAATTAGTTATAATTGTTGATATTATATGGTAAATTTGTGTATTGCATATTGTATTGTATTTTGTGAATTGTTAGGCATCAAATTGTGCCTTTTTGTAAGCTGCCCTGAGTCCCCTCTGGGGGTTGAGAAGGCGGGGTAGAAGCACTCCAAATAAAAATAAATAAATAAATAAATTCTGATTTCCTGGCTGTAGTCTGTGTCTGCAGTTATCTTTGCACCTAGAAATACAAAGTCTGTCACGGCCTCCACGTTTTCTCCTTCTATTTCCCAGTTGTCAATCATTCTTGTTGCCATAATCTTGGTGGTTTTTTTATGTTTAACTGCAACCCAGCCTTTGCGCTTTCTTCTTTCTCCTCAGCTCCTCCTCACTTTCGGCCATCAAAGTGGTATCATCTGCATATCTAAGGTTGTTAATGTTTCTTCCAGCAGTTTTAACCCCACCTTTGCATTCATCAAGCCCTGCACATCCTTGCACGATGTGTTCTGCATACAAGTTGAATGAAATACATGAAATAATGCAACACATTCATTACTTTCATACAACTACTGGTTTCCTACTAGAGGTGTGCTAGTTACCTTTTGTATATAAAGTAAAATTGCTTTTGTTTTCTATGCCAGTGGCAGTTGCAGATTCAGGGACCGGAGACAGAGGGTGGAGTGATTAGGCCAAAGCTCTGAGAGCTCCTGCCTTTGCTGTGGAGTTCCCCAGGGTGCTATCCTTTCGCCCCTGTTATTTAACATCTACGTCTGGCCACTTACTGGACTGGTGCAGAGCTTTGGCATAGAGTGCTACCAGTATGCAGATGATACCCTGGAAGCAGTGATGAGTTGGCTGCGAGCGAGCAGACTAAAAGTGAATCCTGCTAAAACTGGGATACTCTGGCCCGGACAGCTGCCAGAATTAACCCAGTCTCTGCCCGATTTCGATGGGGAAGCTCTGGTTCCGTCTGCCACTGTTAAAAGCCTTGGGGTTGGGTTGGACTCATCGCTAACGATGGAGGCGCAGATCACTGCCATAAGTAAGCAGGCCCTTTTTCATCTTCGCCAGGCAAGGAAATTGGCATCCTACCTTTCGGTAGAAGCATTGGCAACAGTAATCCACGCAACAGTCACCACGAGGTTGGACTATTGCAACACCTTATATGCCAGCCTTCCGAAGTCAACAACCCAGAAGATTTGGATGATCCAAAATGCGGTGGCCAGGCTGCTAGTGGGATCATCTATGCGATCCCATATTACACCGATTCTGCAACAACTGCATTGGCTACCAATAGAACATCGGATCTCTTACAAGATACTGATCCTGACATTTAGAGCTCAAAATGGCCAAGGACCTTTATATCTTAGGGACCGCCTCATTCCTTTTCCCCATCAGCGGTCACCTCGATCCACCCAGGAAAATATCCTCTACATACCGGGCTGAGGGAGGGAGGCACACCTGGAAGCTACAATAATACAATAATACGTGGGGTTGCCTTTGAAGACGGCCCGGAAGCTCCAACTGGTCCAACGTGCGGCAGCCATGATACTAACAGGAGCAGGACGAAGGGAGCACACAACCCCCCTGCTGTACCAGCTCCACTGGCTGCCGATCTGCTACTGGGCTCAATTCAAGGTGCTGGCATTGGCCTATATAGCCCTAAACGCTTCTGGCCCAAGATACCTAACTGACCGCATCTCGGCCTATGAGCCTACGAGGACTTTGAGATCTTCCGGGGAGGCCCTGCTCTCGATCCCGCCTGCGTCACAGGCACGGCTGGCGGGGACGAGAGATAGGGCCTTCTTGGTGGTGGCTCCTCGGCTGTGGAACACCCTTCCTGTGGACATCAGGCTAGCCCCCTCCCTGTTGATTTTCCGCAGGAAGCTAAAGACCTGGCTGTTTAAGAAGGCATTTGATCAAGAAGTGCAATGACTGGAGATTTGACCATAGGAATGGAAAAAAGGAAATGATATCGGATTGTGGGTTTGACGATGAGACGATTTGGAATGTAGTAGAAATTTTGTAGTATTGTTGATGTTTGATAAGATGTTTTTTGATAATGATGATTGTGGATATCTTGTAATTTGCACCTGTTTTTATGTTGTACACCGCAATGAGTCACCCTCGGGCTGAGAATTGCGGTTTGTAAGAGCAGTAAATAAATAAAATAAATAATAAATAAATTGTCGACCTATATTCCAATTCTGTGGAACTCATTGCCTCCATACATTAGAGCAATGTCGGTGTTGCGACCTTTTGTAAAGGCGCTCAAGACTTGGCTGTTTGGTTGTGCATTTAAGTAATCAGATCTAATTTGCCAAATAGTCACTGTTGAATGTTTTTATGTTGAATGTTTTTAGATTGTGTAAATGCTATTTTAGATTGTAAGTCGCTCGGAGCACCTTGGTGGAGAGCGACTAATTAAGAAATAAAGTGAAGTGAAGAATAGCAACTGAGCTTAGTGATCCCTTTGCTTCCTAAAAGCAGCCCACCTTGGTTTCCAAGCCTCAAAATAATTTATCTTTAAAATTACCTACAACATTATGTGTGTATATGAAAACCAAATAGATTTAGCATATTTGTCACCTGAAATAGCAATCATAACCCTTCCTGTCCCGAGCATTTGGGTTAAGCAATAGCCAGCCAAGCTGCAAGATGCATTGTAGATCTCTGCAATTTTGCCCCTCACCATCATGGCCGCCGTGGGTGCGGCTTCGCTGTAATACGCATGCTCCGCCTTATTGCCTCTTAGTACGCATGCGCAGCCACTCCACTAAGGGATAGGAAAGACTCCGTTTGCCATTTGCCCCTCACCATTATGGCCGCCGTGGGTGCGGCTTCGCTGTAAATACGCATGCTCCGCTTTGTTGCCTCTCAGTGAGCATGCGCAGCCACTCCAGTAAGGAATAGAACAGACTCCGTTTGGCCTACCGGCGCTGTTTAAACCCCAAGCCTTTAACAATCTCGCCCCGCCCCTTTTTGAAATACAGTCCAATCACAGCGCCGGTGTTGTAGAAACTGACCAATCGGGAGCAGGGAATGGGGGAAAGGGGCGGAGGGGGCGGAGACAATTGAAAGCCAGCAACCAATCAGAGCGCGTTTTCGCTCAGAAGCGCGTGGCTGTCTTCTTTTCTTTTTTTTTTCTTTTTGTTTAACCCTTTACTTCCTGCTTTTGAGTTCCGACCAATCAGGAAGCGTTTTTCCTCAGGAGCGCGTGGCCTCCTTTTTTTTTCTTTCTGACCCCGCCCACTTCCTCGCGGCGGAGCCAATCAGGGCGCGTTGTGGCGGGAGGCTCGCGCTCGAGGGGAGGGGGAGCAGGGAGGTTGGCGCATGCGCTTTGCTTCTTCCCTCCCTCCCTTCCTTCCTGCCCGCCTCTTTCTCTCTTTACCTCCTTCTTCGTCAGTCAGTCAGTCAGTGAGTGAGTCGGGCGCGTCCCCTCCTTTCCTTGCTTCCCTCACGAAGGAGCCGCCTTCCCCGCCTCAGCCCTGACAGCGGGCCTTCCCCTCCCGCTTCCTCCCTCCCTCTCTCCCTTCCCTTGATGGCGGCCCCGGTGAAGAAGGGCCCCGGCGGGCTGATCGGCCTCATGAAGGACGCCTTCCAGCCCCACCACCACCACCACCTCGGCCCACACCAGCCCAGCACCGTCGACAAGAAGATGGTCGAGAAGTGCTGGAAGCTCATGGACAAAGTGAGGGGAAAGGAAGAGGAAAAGGAAGAGGAAGGGAGGCAGGGAGGGAAGGAGGGGGCGGGCGTGGCCGGGGATCACTCGGGGGGGGGGAGAGGGGGGCTGAGGGGATCATCATCAGATATTTTCTTGACTGAGGGGGTCAGAATAATAATACCTAATAATAATAATAATAATAATAATACCTAATAATACTGTGAAAGGTTCATCATCTTATTACTCTGAAGGGCTCATAATAATAATAATAATACCTAATAATAACACGTTTTATTTAGTTATTACTGTGAGGGGGGGTCATCATCTCATTACTATGAGGGGCTCTTACTAATATCACCAAATAACACATTTTATTTACTTATTACTGTGAGGGTTCATCATTTTATTTCTATGAAGTGCTCATCATAATATTAATAATATCTAATAATATGTTTTATTTATTACTGTGAAGGGTTCATCATCTTATTTCTATGAAGGGCTCATATTATTATTATTATTATTATTATTATTATTATTATGAGCCCTTCATAGAAATAAGATGATGAACCCTTCACAGTAATATCTAAATAAAACATATTATTAGATATTATTATTATTATTATCTAATAATATGTTTTATTTATTACTGTGAAGGGTTCATCATCTCATTATTATGAGGGGCTCTTAATAACACCTAATAATAATGCATCTTATTTACTTATTACTGTGAGGGGGTCATCATCTTATTACTATGAATGCCTCATAATAATAATATCTAATAATATGTTTTATTTACTTATTATTGTGAAGGGTTCATCACATTACTATGAAGGTCTCTTAATAATAATACATAATAATAATACATTTTATTTACTTATTACTGTGAAGAGTTCATCATCTTATGACTATGAAGGTCTCTTAATAATAATACATAATAATAATACATGTTGTTATCACTATTGGGAAGTCATAATAATAATAATACATATTATTTACTTATTACTGTGAAGGGTTAATAATAATACATACAAATAGTACATTTTATTTACTTATTACTGTGAGGAGGGTCATCATATTACTATGAGGGGGTCTTAATAATAATACATAATAATAATACAATTTATTTATTACTGTGAAGGGCTAATAATAATATCTAATAATATGTTTTATTTAGTTATTACTGTGAAGGGGTCATCATCTTATTACTATGATGGGCTCATAATAATGCATTTTATTTACTTACTACTGTGAGGGAGTCATCTTATTACTATGAGGGGCTCTTAATAATACATAGTAATAATAATGCATTTTGTTATTACTATGGGGAAATAATAATAATAATAATAATACATTTTATTTACTTATTACTGTGAAGGGTTAATAATCTTATTACTGTGAGGGGGGGTCATCATATTACTATGAGGGGCTCTTAATAATAATACACAATAATAATACATTTTATTTATTTATTACTCTGAGGGGCTCTTAATAATAACACATAATAATAATACATTTTGCTATTACTATGGGGAAGTCATAATAATAATACATTTTATTTACTTATTTCTGTGAGGGGCTCTTAATAATAATACACAATAATAGTACAATTTATTTAGTTATTACTGTGAAGGGCTAATATTAAAAATATCTAATAAATAATACACAATAATACATTTTTTTATTTATTACTGTGAGGGGGGTCATAATCTTATTACTATGAAGGCCTCATAATAATAATAATAATATCTAATAATATATTTTATTTGCTTATTACTGTGAAGAGTTCATCATCTTATTACTATGAAGGTCTCTTAATAATAATACATAATCATTTTGTTATTACTATGGGGAAGTCATAACAATAATACATTTTATTTACTTATTACTGTGAGGGGCTCTTAATAATAATACATAATCATAATACAATTTATTTACTTATTACTGTGAAGGGTTAATCATCTTATTACTATGAGGGGCTCTTAATAAATAATACACCATAATAATACATTTTATTTATTTATTACCGTGAGGGGGGTCATCATCTTATTACTATGAATGCCTCATAATAATAATATCTAATAATATATTATTACTGTGTAGGGGTCATCATCTTATTACAATGACAGGCTCATAATAATGCTTAATAATACATTTTATTTACTTATTACTGTGAAGAGTTCATCATCTTAGGACTATGAAAGTCTCTTAATAATAATGCATAATAATAATACATTTTGTTATCACTATGGGGAAGTCATAATAATAATAATACATTTTATTTATGTATTACTATGAGGGGCTTTTAATAATAATACACAATAATAATACATTTTATTTATTACTGTGAGGGGCGTCATCATCTTATTACTATGAGGGGCTCTTAATAGTAATACATAATCATAATATAATTTAATAATCTTATTACTATGAAGGTCTCTTGATAATAATACATAATAATAATACATTTTGTTATCACTATGGGGAAATCATAATAATAATACATTTTATTTACTTATTACTGTGAAGGGTTAATAATCTTATTACTATGAGGGGCTCTTAATAATAACACCTAATAATAATGCATTTTATTTATTTATTACTGTGAGGGTTCATCATCTTATTACTATGAGTTGGTTATAATAATACTTATTACTTTGGGGAGGTCATAATAATAATAATACATTTCATTTATTACTGTGAGGGTGTCATAATAATACATTTTATTTACTTATTACTATGAGGGATCATAATAGTCTTATTACAATGAATGGGTTATAATAATACATTTTATTTACTTATTACTGCGAGGGGGTCATCATCTTATTACTATGGAAGGCTCTAATAATATGTTTGATTTACGTATTCCTGTGAAGGGTTCATCATCTTATTACTATGAAGGGCTCATAATAATAATAATAATAATATCTAATAATATATTATATTATACATAGATAAATGCAAACATGTTTTCACTTTGATATATATAGATAGGGTGGGGCTTTGTTTTGGGGGTGTGAGATGATCTTGGGACAAGGCTGGGTTCTATCATGGTATGGTATCATGGATCATCATGGTGTCTTGGTTTTATTTAGGGGATTAGATTGTCTTGGGCTTAAGATGGATGATGTCCTTATGGAGTGGAGCTTCCTTTTAGGGGCTGAGTTTGGGAGATGATCTTGTGGTGAAGCCAAGTATCATTATGAGATGATGAGTTTCATTTTGGAGTTGTTGCTGGGGAGATAGTTCAGGGTCATTAAGGGCCAGGACTGAGGGTTTCCTTTTGGAGTGAAGCCTGGTGTTGTCATGGGATACAATTCTGATGATTCCTTCTACCTGGCTTTCTCCCTGTAGGGACTCTAAGGTAGCAATCAATCACACAATCCAATAACAATTTAAAAGAAGACATAACAAATGTTAGTTGGATATAGTGGTAAAATACAGTTGAAATAGAATAAATACATCCAATTTTACATTTGAATCACTCTATCCCCTTCCCCGAAATGCTTGCTGGCCCACAAATGTCTTTACCTCACAGGCTTGTAGATATGGTCCTTCAATTAACCTGGTCCTAAGTGGATAGATCATCCTGGAGTGGATGCTTCATTTTGTGTGAGAGGTTGGGAGAGTATCTTGAAGTGAGGCTGGTTGTTGTCATAAGGGGAGGCAACAATAGGATGGAGGTTTATTCTGTAGTTGGGAATTCCTCTTCTGGATGAAGCTGGGTGTGATTGTTGGATGGGCTGTCATTGTAAGGTGAGGGCATCTTGGAAGTGGGTTCGTTTTGTGGGGATTAAGGATCCTATGGGATCCTCATAGGGTAGTCATTCTGGAGTGAGTGCTTCATTTTGAGTTCAGGAGATTGTCCTGGGGTAAAGCTGGGTGTTATTATGGGATCAGGGTTCATTATGGGGTGGGGGGAATCTTGAAAGAGGGGTCATTTGGGGGGCAAGGCTGTAAGACTATCTTGGGGTGAAGCTGTGGCATTATAGGTCGAAGGGATCATTTTGGGGGTTAGTCTTGGTTTTTTCTTTTGGGATGGCATTATGGGATGAGGGGATAATTATGAAGTGGGAGCATTCTGGAGTAGAGGGTAGAGTTGGGAGATTATTTTAGGGTGAAGTTTGGTGTCATAGGTTGAGGGATTCATCATAGGGCAGGTGCTTCACTTGGGGTTGAAGCTGGGGGTTATCTTCAAGTGAGGCTGAGTGTCATGGGGTGAGGGGATCCTTTCGGGGTGGGAACATTCTGGGGTGAGTTCTTCATTTTGGGGATGAGGTTGGGAGATTATTTTGGGAGGAGTCTAGGGTCATTGTGGGATTATAGGATCATTAGGGAAGGGGTTCATTGTTGAGGTGAGGTTGGGGGTCATTAAGTGTCATTGCCTCTTTTAGGGTGAGATTATCTTGGGGTTAAAATGAATATTATGAGTTGAGGGGATCATTATGGTGGATGGTTGATTCGTGGGAGGAGGTGGGAAGATTATCTTGGGGCGAGGCTGGACATTCTTATGGAGTTAGGAGTTCATTATGAGATGGGTGCTTCGCTTTGAGGGTCAGGTTGGGAGCTTATAATATTATTAACTTTATTTTTGTACCCCTCCTCCATCTCCCCGAAGGGACTCGGGGCGGCTTGTCCCTGATCAACATATTTAAAAGTCAACACATTAAAATACACAACAACAGCATAAAACAAAATAAAACAACATTATAACAAAATATAAAAGCAGGCATCGAACCATCCAATGAACAATAATAATCAGTTTCTGGTCATGGGAGGGTGGACTGTGAGGATAGGGCTGGTGGATAAAGTGCATAAGCCATAGCTTTTCTTGGGGTGAAGCTGGGTGTCATAGTTTGAGAGGGTCATCATGGAGTAGGGGCTTCCATTTAGAGGTGAGTTTGGGAGATTATTTTGGGTTGAGTCTGATTGTTGTCTTAGGGTGAAACAGTCGTCATGAGGTGAAAAGGAGATCCAGGAGTTGGGGATTCATTGTGTGGATAGGTCTGGATGTTATTTCCGGATTGAGGGAGGGGTCATTGTAAGGTGAGGGCATCCTGGAAGGGATTCATTTAAGGGGGGAGATTGGGAAATTACTTTGTACTGAGGATTGTTTTCATTATGGGAGGAGGGGATTATTATGGGGTTGTGGCATTCTGGAGTGAGCACATTATTTGTAGCACAAAGTTGGGAGATTATTTTGAAGTGAGATTGGTTGTTGTCCTAAGTGGAGGCGGTTATCTTGAGGGCAGGGATATACTGGAGTTGGAGGTTCATTTTGTGAATAAGGCTGGGTGAGGGATCATTATAAAGTAGGGGACACCTTGGAAAGGAGTCTATTGTAGTGGACATCCTTTTGAGTGTGAGGTTGAAGGTTCACCCATTAGGAATGAGATGGGTGGTTATGGTTGAGTGAGGCAGGGTTCTCCAGGGAGTAAAGAGGGGGTTGTCAGGAAAGGAAGGATATGATTACCCAGTGACAGGCCTTCCCATCATTTCCACTTATTATTTGGTGGTGGGATTACTCATCATACAATCCTATGTTCATCAGAGCAACCCCCCCCCCCCGCCCAATGGAAGAACTGAGGCTTGAATTGGGGAAGTTGTGCTTAAATTCTTGTAGCTTTGGCCGGTGTCCGAAAGAGTCCAAAACTGGAAGCAGTTGATGTCCACAAATGCGCTTACTTTCCTTGTTCCTTTTCTTGTAAAATGTTGGGAAATCTGAGGGCAATGAGAAATGAGAGGTGGCTAAATAAGAAGTGGGGGTAGCTCACTGTTTACTTAGTTATAGTCATTATTCTTTTTGTGTTTATGTGTGTAAATGTTCTAATATTTACTGGTTATGCTCCACAAAGAATGAAAGTACACATTCGCCTTCTACTCCATAGAGTGTGAGCTTGTCCATCAGATTTTTAACAATTTTATATTACTCTTCATGTCGATTAAGTACTCCAAAAGTAATAATAACCTTGTCAATAGCCCTTGCATCAGTTGTTAAATGGGGAATCAACATGTCAAGTAATGCCACTACTCAGTGAGTACACAGTAGTTACAATTAACAAAAGGATTCAAGCTAGAATATTGCAATATTGATATGAATGTTGAAGTTAACAACCTGTGTAATGGATTTTATTGCTGTACTTTGAAAAGGAGAAGTGGACATGAACTGGTGTTTATCAGTGGAGCTCTGACATTAAGATAAGTGAAATAGAAGGGCCTAGCTTTCTTGTGTTGGCACTACAAGTGAAAAAACGGATGTGTTTAGCATATACTGGTGGGTTTAATGTTCTAATAGCAAGTGAAAGGCAGTAGTTGCCACACTACAGTTGAAGTGTTTTTTAAATGACATGCAGATAAGTGTATAAAGTCATTAGCATGCATTGACTTTCTGGAAAGAGATGGAGGCAACATTTGCATCTCTGCCTTGAGAAGAGAACCTTCCTAATTTGCATGTTCGAGAAAACAAGAGTGAGGTGGGAGAAAAGTCTAGATTGGTAGAAAAAAAAATTATCGTGTCATCTGCAACCAGAACATTGTATTACATTTCTAACAGAACAAAACAAACAAACAGATTTTAAAAAACCACAAATTTTGCAAACTTGGTAGCTGATTAAATGTCCTTTGACCAGTATCTGGCCACTTGGAGTGCCTCTGGTGTTGCCGCAAGAAGATCCTCCATCGTGCATGTGGCAGGGCTCAGGTTGCATTGCAGCAGGTGGTCAGTGGTTTGCTCTTCTCCACACTCGCATGTCGTGGATTCAACTTTGTAGCCCCATTTCTTAAGATTGGCTCTGAATCTCATGGTGCCAGAGCGCAGTCTGTTCACGCCTTCCAAGTCGCCCAGTCTTCTGTGTGCCCAGCAGGGAGTCTCTCATCTGGTGTCACCCACGGATTGAGGTGCTGTTTGAGCCTGCCACTTTTGAACTCTCGCTTGCTGAGGTGTTCCAGCGAGTGTCTCTGTAGATCTAAGAAAACTATTTATTGATTTAAGTCATTGACGTGCTGGCTGATACCCAAACAGGGGATGAGCTGAAGATGTCTCTGCCTTGGTCCTTTCACTATTGGCTACTACTTCCTGGCGGATGTCAGGTGGTGCAATACCGGCTAAGCAGTGTAATTTCTCCAGTGGTGTAGGGCACAGACACCCTGTGATAATGCGGCATGTCTCATTAAGAGCCACATCCACTGTTTTAGTGTGGTGAGATGTGTTCCACACTGGGCATGCGTACTCAGCAGCAGAGTAGCATAGCGCAAGGGCGGATGTCTTCACTGCTTCGATCCAGAAGTAACCAGAGACGGTAGAAAAAAATAAGTCACTACCATAGTTCAGGAAACAGAGGGCTTGTTCACAAGTTATATGCTGCATGAGAATCAGACAATCAGGTATACATATTTCTAATCTATATAAATAAAAATGTAATGTTCGTTTGTGGGATTAACATAACTCAAAAACCACTGGACGAACTGACACAAAATTTGGACACAAGACACCTATCAGGCCAACAAGTGACCATCACTCATAAAAACACTGAAAAACACAGTGGAAGGGACTTAAAAAACCAAAGAAAGCAAAAAGATGCTACAGCGCAAAGTGACTCCCTCTGTCAAACAAAACTCAAAATAGCATATCCAAACTCTCTTCCAGACTACAGCTCCCAGCATCCTCTAAGCCAGGCCCTTTAGGAGAATAGGATGATCCAAATGCACTGCTTCCAAGCTGCAAGCTTTCTACTGCTTGGATTTCTTTGAGAGCATCCCAATCCCTGCATATTTCCAAATTCCTATTCATGGACTGCAACTCCCAGCAATCCTCCAGACAGATAAGATAGATAGATTAGATAGAGATAGATAGGTAGGTAGATAGATTGACCAGGAGGACTGCTGAGAGTTGCAGTCCAAGAATAGGTAGAGAAGGAAGAAAGGGAGAGAAAGGGGAAGAGAAAGAAAGGGGGGGGGGGGAAGAGGAAGAGAAGGAAGGAAGGAAGGAGAAAGAAAGAAAGAAAGAAAGAAAGAAAGAAAGAAAGAAGGAGAGGAAGAGGGGGGGAAGTTTGGCCACAGCTAGTAGAACATAAAATGAATAAGGGGAAGGGGCTTTTCCTTTCCATACTAGAAATTGGGATTAGCCAGTGAAGATTTAGAACAGATGAAAAGAAGTATTTTGTGAGAAAACAGATAGTGAGAGGATGTACCCTTCTGTAGAATATGGCCACCAACTTGGATGGCTGTTAGAGGCCAGGGCACCAAAGTCCACTGGGAGATTGTGCTCCTTCCCTTTCAGGAGCACAATCTTTGCATGGGGCAATCTGGCCAAGCAAGGAACAGCTGCAAAGAGCTTCCTGCACACACATGTCCTGCCCCCAGAAATATCTGTGCTCCCACTTCCTGAATTTGCTTGCTTTCCTCTTTCCTTTTGTGTCATTTTGTTTATTAGGCGTGGCTGTGTCAGCCGGGACTGTCGTATTTGTGCAGTGCTTAAAATACTAATAAATGCTTAGATACCAGATATGAGACAAATTTATGTTTGTGTTAATCACCACAGCGGCTGCACACTGCTACCATAATCAGCGACACCATTCATCTCGATACCCGTTGCTATTGAATGATAGTCGAGGAGAGCCATTGCTGTCATGATTGCATTTTGCAAAGACTGCTGTGGCAAACAGGATACTACTCTAGATATGCTGATGGTCTGATTCAGCGAGGCCCTTCCTATAAGTTGGCTGAAAAATATGACATCCTTGCAAATATCATGAGACAATTTTGAGCACAACATGCAAATTGAGAAGGTTATCTTCCCAAGGGGTGAAGCCAGTGGAAATAGCAGGCATATGTTGGATTGTTCTGTAGATAAATTTAACAATATATATGTCTTGATTTTGTGTATTACAATAGGTGGGAATTCTGGTGCAAAATAAATGTATTTGGCATCTTGCTATGAATGCATGCATGTGTAAATAACATTTTCTGATGGGGTTTTCATGCACAACGGTGTCTGCTGACCTAGACTGCAGGGGTTTCTTTAACAGTGAAAATGATTGTCACCACAGCTGCTTTTGCATAGCTTTATAAAAATGGGAAGTGTGACTGGCAGGCGGATGATTCCTGTTGCCAGCGGAGTTCTTCCATCAAGCTGAGATGACCAAGAGACGATGTTGTTAACCCCAAATATGGTATATTTCAGGCTTATATCCACCAGCACAATGAGCAGGCATTTGAGCATTTCATGTTTGAAAGGAAGACATTTTTGTGGGTTCTGGGATCCCCAGCTCCTAGGAAAGAAACATCAAAAGGAGAACAGAGACGTGGAGGCCATGTTTACACCATAAATAAACTGTAGTCTGGTTTTCATCCAGTTCAGCTGTCATAGCTTCGAGGGAAGTCTGGGAAGTGTAGTTCTGGCAGATTAAATGAAATTTGTTTAAAAGTTTCCAGTATCCTTCCAGAATTTATGACAGAGGCTTGAGTCTGACCTGAATCTATCCTGTCACAAACAAAATATAAGTAGGATGGGCAAACCTTCAATTTATATTTCCTAGGAGCCTTTGGTGTCTTAGTGGGTTAAACCCTTTTGTGGTAGGACTGAAGACCAACAGGTAATGGTTTGAATCCGGGGAGAATGCAGATGAGCTCCCTCTGTCAGCTCCAGCTCCCCATGTGGGGGCATGAGAGAAGCCTCCCAAAAGGATGGTAAAACATCAAAACATCTGGGCATCCCCTGGGCAACGTCCTTGCAGACAGCCAATTATCTCACACCAGAAGCGACTTGCAGTTTCTCAAGTTGCTCCTGACATGAATTTTCCCCCCTACTAATGGATTTGTGTGACAGCCCTAAAAGTAGCTATTCTAGTTATATTCTATATGGTTGTGCTTTCTCCCTCTTTGCTTTAGTCTTTGTTTGAAATGCTAGAGAAATTAAGGTTACATTGGATTCTTACATTTTTTAGGCTGAAGTAAATTTTAATTAATGTTATTCATATATTACTGTCAAAATACAAATTGGGAAGTATGTCAGATTTTGACATTCAGATTCTCACTTGTCAATGTACAAATTGCATCCCTCCATTCTTGTTTTCATTGTAGGGGCTTTAAGCTTGAAGGAGGCCCATTCCTGTTCCCTCCTCTTTTATTTTGGTCTGCTTGCCTCTAAATCTGCTGTGAATGTTAATGGAGATAGTTGGTGTCTCTGCCTTTGTTTTTCCATGCTTATATTGGGGGAATTGTGGGACATAGAATGGTGGGTTCTTGATCATAACTTTTGTTCAAACCACTTGATAATAGGCCAGTTCCATAGGCTCAGTAGATCCAATAGTACAGCATATCTTATATCTTGAAATTTTGTGTTGATAAAGCTTGTTGGGAGAGTAAAAAAATCATTATCTTAATTTAGTCTGTAAACACCCTACATATTTTCCTGAGCTCATATAAGAGGAACTGGTTTCCTTGTCATCTCCATGCTAACTCTCCTCTGATGTGCAGCAATTAAAGCACAAGCTTTTAATGGCATGACATATGATGTGACAATTTGTTTTTCATTATTTTGGCTGGAGGTGACACATTTGAACTTCAGAACACTGTTAGTGATTAGGAGTTGACAAGTGAATTGCAGTCAAGTTGAGCAGAAGTTTGCACAGCGTTTGAGGAACTGGATGTAGAAAGACTCGGAAGTTTTGTAACTGAAGGATATGGAAAATGTAGCTACATCATTAATGGCCTGCATTAGAGTAGTGACCTTTGTGCTTGAACAGCACAGTTGTGTAGCAAGCTTTTGATGCTGACCTTTTAAATATCTTTGCAGGCTACACACCCAGGTAACATAACCATAAATCACAAGTTTGCATGCTTATTGATGCTTAACTTCTGTTTGAAGAGAGAACTCTATAAATTACTGCATCCCCTTCATATAGATAACGTATAAAAAAGAAAAGGTGTGGAGCCAAGGTAATACCTGGGGAAAGATGGACACTTTTACCTACTTGCATATTACCCACTTTTTGTGGTGTGACAAGTAGAAGCTTACATTATATGTGTGGAAATGGGCAGAGAAAGCCAAAGGTAATATAGATTTGAAAGATGAAATTTTGGTCATGTCAGGAGCGACCTGAGAAACTGCAAGTCGCTTCTGGTGTGAGAGAATGGCAGTCTGCAAGGACGTTGCCCAGGGGATGCCCGGATGATTTGATGTTTTTATCATCCTTGTGGATGGTTTCTCTTATGTCCCGGCATGAGGAGCTGGAGCTGATAGAGGGAGCTCATCCACCTCTCCCCGGATTCGAACCTGCAACCTGTCGGTCTTCAGTCCTGCCGGCACAAAGGTTCAACCTACTGTGCCACTTGAAAGATAAGAAAACCTAATCAAGAAGGTTCACCATCTCAGCACATTTAATATATTTTTGGTGATATGAGCCTACAAAACTTCATACTAGATAAATTAGGTTTTGATTAAATTCATGTCTGACTTTCTTCTGACATAAGAGTTGCAAAAGTTCTTATACGTTTTCTGCTGTAGGTTAAAAGTAGGCCGCTAACATTACGTTATGGTTTGCACATGGGTTCTTGTTCTTGTTTCGCTCATTGTGTCTTATTAAGCTTTAATTTCCTTGCAGTCGTGCAGAAATGAAGAAGTGGCCAAATGACACTTTTTCATCTTGACGTTTTTCTGCCTTGTACCTCTGACACAAAATCAGTTTTACTGTTTCCTCTTTTCTGATTTTATGTCAGAATAAAACATAGTGGGTTTTTGTATACATTAAAACAACTCACATTTCAAAACTATTCAACAGTCATTTGAAGTGTGGATTGTCTTAGTGTATACAAAATATATTTTAAGCTAATGAGAAAATAGGCATGTTCTATTTCCTTCACATTGTTCCCATTTTAAACATAAAGATGTCGGGATTATCAACTTCATGTCAATCTTTCCTTCTTGTGTCTTTCTCCTTAATGATCAAAGACCTGCATTGAACATTTTGGGAAGGGAGAAGTTGACAGGTTTTTTTAAAAAAAAATGAGAAATACTCATGCTAGAGGATTTGATGTAGTCACATAGTACTTGCCTAATTGATACGGTAAATACATCCAGACTTGATGTGATGCCTGTTCTCTCTTTTGAAGTCATTGTCCTTTATCAGTAGTCTATTAAGGAACCAAAGAGGGAGAATGAATGCAGTGTGTGCTAATTTTCTGGTACACTGCTGATTTCTCAAAGCCGTGAAAATTGTTTTTGGCACTACTGGCATTTTGCAAGTACACATAAAAGGAACCCAACAGAAGACAAATATTTTTGTGCCCCTCAGGGCAAGTTTGGAGGTAACAGTCACCCACAAGGAGGGGTCTGGAAAACTTAATTCTGATTTGAGTTAACCACATTGAACCCAGATAAATTGGTTCATTTTGGTTGGAGTTAGCAGAAATAATCCACCATCAAACCATACTTTATGAATTTAGCTTTTCCCAGCAATAGATGACAGCAAACTTAAAAGTAGGAATAGGTAACTTGTGTGTGCCCAAAAGGTGTTGCTCTGCAAGTCCCATTATACATTATGGTTGGCTGTGCTGGTTAATTATACTTCGGAACCCAACAGCCCTCAAATAACCAACCATGGTCCACCTTGGTTTAGAATTTGGTTGCCATACTAAACTCTGGTTAACCTGAGATGAAACAGATGCTTCTGATCCCTTTTCAGTCATAACACTGTGTAATGTGATTTCACCTCCACGAAAATCACAACTTCGGGGAGCTGATCCAGAATGTCAAATCAGGACACAGACAGGTTAGAGGGCAAAAGCTGAGTTTTTATTCTCCTGGGCCAGAAAGGATGTCAGCAGAGAAAAGCACTCCAAAGTACTGACGTACCCAAACTGGAAAGACATGGGTTTATTTATAGTACATTTGACAGAAAGAAGAAGCGGTACAGAACAATCAGAAATTGCCACACCAGTCCCTCATTGGTCCTGGAGGGTACTAGCTAGGATCCGCAGCCTCTGAGCCAATTGGAGACAAGGTGGAAAATTTAATAAACATTGATTTGTGGATCTGAAGTCTTTCATCTGTGAGTCCTTTCCAGAAACTGGGTCCGTCTAGGTGGGATGTGGTTTGATGGTCCAATGCCAGCTAAACAAAGGTGATGCAGACCGATGGACCAAAGGTGTCTGAGGCACCGTTACATACAATGGAGGAGTCCCAGATGGGATCTGGATAGGTGCTATTGATAAGGCAATGTAGTGCTAGCCTAGATCATATCATGCTAGATAGATAAAGGAAATTGGATTATGGCTATTTTTTCTGGGTGAGGTTAGGCAAGGGAGATGTGAGTTCATGATCTGGGGGAATTTCCAAGGAATTTCATAGAAAGGTTACTTTTTATCACAATTAGAAATGACCACGTGGCTGGCTATATTCTCCACTGAAGTTACATCTCATAATGCACATGTTTTATGTAATTCATATTGTTGGGGGGGGGGGGGGTGTCTGATTTCCCAATAACAGAAGGAGGAGAAAATAATGGAGAGCATGTTGGTTCAATAATCCCTGGATCTTGTTCTCATAACGCTAGCTCATAGTAATACTTAACTGTTCAATGAGTTTGAAAGAAATCGTTGGATTTGAGTATTGTTTAGCAACAGTAATGTTGACTAATAAAGCACATTGCTCTAAAGCTTTCCAGTGAATGCTTCCTTCCTTCCCCATTTATTAACAAAATTGTGAGTGTTTTGCTCTGTTTCCTTAAGCCATAAAATGTGTCTTCAGATATTCAGAAATATGTGTAATGACTTCTAGGTCATTTTGGTCTACAACATCAGGACCAGGGAAGTGTCTATTCTTTGCTTTAGCTTCCAGGCATCCGGCTTGTACTTGTGGTGAACCCTTAAAATTAGAAAATGTATCTTTGAAAAGAGGGAATATGGTACAAAAAAAAGGGAGGTTATTTCTGTTTTTGATGCCTGGGATGCATGGTTGTATCCTTGTGCTGGAGTCTAATTGTTGGTTGCTACTATGTACTGGAGTGTTTTCAAAATGAATGAAATGAAGCAAAACAAAGATAGTTCTTTGGGGAAAATAGAAACCTATGGTTGGAATACTACTGGTAAGACCAATTGAAAAGCCACAAAGGTGTGCAAATATGCGAACATTTAAGCAAGGTACAAAAATCCGAGAAGAAACAGGAAAAATCCAAAAGGTATCTTTCAAGATGGAGATTGCAGACTAATTTAAAATCAGCAATAGGTTTGGATATGCAGGGAACAAAAACAATGGCTGGTTTCAACTTGGAGTGGGGATATTATGAGCTACATCATAACAAAGAGAATGGTAAGAATATGAGAGGGCTTCTTTTTGTTGAGAAATAGTTGTTAAATATGACGGTTCTGGCCCCACTTACCTCTCCGAACGCATCTCCACCTATGAACCGACTAGAACATTAAGATCGTCTGGGGAGGCCCTGCTCCCGGTCCCGCCTGCGTCACAGGCGCGCTTGGCGGGGACGAGAGACAGGGCCTTCTCAGTGGTGGCCCCTCGGCTATGGAATGCCTTACCGGTAGACATCAGACAGGCACCTTCGTTGCTGGCGTTTCGGAGAAAGGTCAAGACCTGGCTTTATGAACAAGTGTTTGGTTAAACAGTGCAACCAATCATAGGAAGACGGTAAATGGAACATAGGAATGGCACAAGGATTATGAGAACGGATCTGATTTCACTGAGGCGTTATGTTGTGTTTTGTTGACTTGTCTTGTTTTGATTTGTTAATTGTTGTTGATTGATGTTGTTGATCCTGTTGTTTCATTTGTTGCGTTTTAATTGCACTGACATTGTTGATAATTTGTACCATGTAAACCGCATTGAGTCGCCTGTTTGGGCTGAAAAATGCGGTATAGAAATAAAGCAAATAAATAAATATGAGAACACAAGTGTTATCATTTGACCACAGCCATAATTGGAATGTGTTAAAATCCATTGATTTTTAAAATGTTAGTCTTTGTTCAGTATGGTGACTCTTATTTGTGTGCAAACCCAGGAATTTCTAGATGTAAGGTAATTTGTTGTTTTGATGGTCACTGCTGGTGGCATGAGATATTATGATATTCCCCAAAAAAGCCTTGAGTTCTTCCAATACATAATCAATCTGAAGAAACTGGGAACCTCACTACCTCTGAGGATGCTTGCAATAGATGCAGGCAAAACGTCAGGAGAAAATGCCTCTAGAACATGGCTATATAGCCCAAAAAAACCTACAACAACCCAGTGATTCCGGCCATGAAAGCCTTCGACAATACATTGAAACTGGGAATATTGTACACTGTGTAGTATTGTCTACAGTCATCATCATCATCATTGTGATACGCAAGTCGCTTCTGGTGTGAGAGAATTGACCGTCTGCAATGACGTTGCCCAGGGGACGCCTGGATGTTTTGATGTTTTACCATCCTTTTGGGAGGCTTCTCTCATGTCCCTGCATAAGGAGCTGGAGCTGACAGAGGGAGCTCATCTGTGCTCTCCCTGGATTTGAACCTCTGACCTGTCAGTCTTCAGTCCTGTCAGCACAACGGTTTAACCCATGGAACCACTGGGGGCCCATATCGTGATATGATGACAGACTCTCAAAAGCTCTTTGCAGTATCTTGCAATGTTTAGGATGTGGATCAGCGAAGTCCATTTTAAAGTTGACTTCATATGAATATTTGACCTGATATTTCCTACAGTTATATTCACTTCTGCTAGTGTGGATCACGAGTGCCTGTCTGCATGTGAGTTTGGCAGGCCTTTCAGTATTGGACATAGAGAAGTACTCTATAATAGCTTCTTCCTCTTTACCATTAAGTCCATTGTCAGTAGAAGGAACTGTATCAGCCAGGGAACCATGGCAAAGTACAGTAATTTGTACCATCTCCATATGGAGCAAGACAAAATGAGCAAGATAGCACATGGTTCCTACCTTCTTCTTTTTTGTCACTATCTTGGAAAGCTGTGCTCATATTTTTCATTAGTCTGTAAAACAAAGCATACTACAGAGCTTACCTGAATACTAACACTTTTAGTTGTGGCTCCATGTCTTTGATGTTAATAAAATTAAATTACAATTTGCTTAGAAAACTATTTCTTTTTTCAGATTTCAGCGTTAGCAGTAATGAATTTGACTTTCGGTAGTTTGTGAATAGCCTTCTGTATTCTGGTTCTCAAAATTCACAGGACGGTTGAAGATGCTGGAATACTTGTTGGAATCGTATATTTAATTCTCATGGGTTTCTTGTCTTCTTTTCTCAGGTTGTGCGTTTGTGCCAGAATCCCAAGCTGGCCCTGAAAAACAGCCCTCCTTACATTCTCGACCTGCTTCCTGACACTTACCAGCACCTGCGCACCATCCTGTCTCGCTACGAGGGGAAGATGGAAACGCTGGGAGATAATGAATATTTCAGGGTGTTCATGGAAAACCTGATGAAAAAGACAAAGCAGACCATCAGCCTGTTTAAAGAAGGAAAGGAGAGAATGTATGAAGAGAATTCCCAGCCCAGGTAATGGCGTTTTGCATTGGAATTTGATTGTATTGAAACATTCATGGGAAGTGAAGAAACACTGCTGCAAAGTTCATTGTTTTCAGTTGTTCACACTGTTCTTTTGGCTGTTCTTTCTCTGGAGCAGCAACTTCATTGCTGTACTTCTATGCAGTATTAGTGAGGTCAAAACAGCTCTGCTTTCACTGAGCTTTAACTGTTCTTTATGACAAGGAGCTCAAATTGTAGAGGTTCTGTATAACTTTTGGTATTAAAAATGGTCATAAAATTGTTTTTAATCTCTCTTTAGACAGTGATTTATTATTGAGAGCGAAGATAGATGGAGAGACAGACAGCTACTTTGAGAGTCCTGATGGGAACTATTCATAAATACTAGTAATGTGCATTCAGACCAAAAGGCATACCGTTTTCGGGTCCATTTTTATCTGACCCCTCATTTTGTTTACCAGAAATTTACCTGAAAGGGGAGGGGTATTTTCTGTTTATTTCGGCAGAGATTTGGCCCATTGTCTACAATGGAAAACTTTAAAGGATCAATCCTTGGTCATTTTAAGGCCTATCTCATGAAACCTACCTCAGTTGTAGAGCCCATTTACAACTGCAGGCCTGCCAAGTTTCAAAACAATTCACTAATCTACTGATTTTGTAGAATTATTTTAAGTTTTAAACATAACATTTTTTAAAAATAAGACAAACCACAATAGAAGGGTTCTGGGAATTGTAGTCGCCGGTTGTGTCCATTCTCAGCCAATCAGAGCATGAACACCACCAGGCTTTTTATTGGCTGGGAGACACAGAGATAAAAACATCAACTCCCATCATGCTCTGAGAAGAACTTTCAATGGCCACCCTATGCTAGTGCCACTGGGAAAGTGAGTTCTGAGGGCCCTCTCTGGAGGAGAAGGTAACTTTCCAAGAAAAAAATGTAGGAGGCTTCTTCTGCCGGGGAGAGAAAAAGACGCCACAAATTCCCCCTGCCTCAGATATTTTGTGGACTTAATTCTTTCTAAAAATATTGTTTTTCTGAATTTGTTTCACTGGTCTTTTAGTCTTTCTCTTCATCTTTCTGTTTTTGGAAATTACACAAAAATGGCCCTCCAGAAACTACAAATCTTTTCATTAACAGTGATTTGAACCCAACTCTAATAAATACATTGTGATACTGAATCAGTAAATATAATTCAGCAACAAATATAGCTATTCTAAATGCAATATATCTCTGAAGTCTCCATATTTAGTCTTATAAAGTCACGTTCCTTATTAGCTGGAAATAGAAAAAAGAAAAAGGTTTGGGAAAGAAATGTAGACTTACGGCATGGTTTTTACAGAGGTACATGTTCACAAATTAGTTAATATTACATCATGTTTGTATTATAGTATTGCCGTGTAACATGTATTGCTTTGTATTATCTCAGGAAAGTTTTGTGTAGAGCATTTGAATTTATTTTTCTTCTGAGTGCTTGTGGATTCTCTTTTTCCATACAAAGCCCTCTGCAGGTGACTTGCAAGAGATAATTAAAACCAAAAGCATACTGTTTAAATTTAGAGAAAACAAATCCAGTTACAGAAACTAAAAACAGCAGCAAGTTGTAACTGTGTGCATAGCAGTTTAATTGAATGCAGATTGGAGGGAAAGCAGCAGAGATGATGCCCTGTGTGCTACTTTTGGAAGACAGCCCCGAAAATATGAAAAGGAACTTCTCCTAATTCCTGTTGCTCTGTTAGATCTTGTAAAGGAGGCCTCAGCCTTAACACTCAGAAAGATTATTATCTTGCCTCAAAAGGACAGCTGTGGGTCTTCAGATGTTGCATGACGAGGAGCCAGCCATATAGATCTTTATGTGTCATGTTCACTCTGCAAAGATAAAGTAGCTAAATGGGTGCCTGTCCGTTCACATTTCTTGTTGTTGGCTTTCCTTTTGACAAGGCTGGGCACATAATTTACCTGTCTCTGCTACTGATCCTCAAGTGAGAGAGTGTGGGATTTCCCTGAAGGGCACGGGAATCTAGATAAGATTATGCATGAGCAGTTCTGAGCAAATGAACATTTATCTTGCCAGATAAATATATATACATCATGTCAGATCCAGTGTGTTCTGTATTGTCTAAAGCAGCCTTTCTCAACCTGGGGGTCGGGGCCCCTGGGGGGGGATTGCAAGGGGGTGTCAGAGGGTTGCCAAAGACCATCAGAAAGCACCATTTTCTGTTGGTCATGGTGGTTCTGTGTGGGAAGTTTGGCAGTGAGCTTAAAGGGGCTCTTTGATTGGTGAACTATAAATCCCAGCAACTACAACTGCCAAATGTCAAGGTCTATTTTACCCAAACTCCACCAGTGTTCATATTTGGGCACATTGTGTATTTGTGCCAAGTTTTGGCCAGATCCATCATTGTTTGATTCCACAGTGCTCTTTGGATGTGGGTGAACTAGAACTCCAAAACTCAAGGTCAATCAGTGCCCACCAAACCCTTTCAGTGTTTTCTGTTGGTCATGGGAGTTCTATGTGCCAAGTTTGCCTCTATTCCATCATTGATGGAGTTCAGAATGCTCTTTGATTGTAAGTGAACTATAAATCCCAGCAAGTACAACTCCCAAATGACAAAATCCATCTCCCCTCAACCCCACTAGTATTCAAATTTGACTGTATCAAGTATTTGTGCCAAAATTAGTCCAGTGAATGAAAATACATCCTGCATATCAGATATTTACATTACGATTCATAACAGTAGCAAAATTACAGTTATGAAGTAGCAACAAGAATAATGTTATGGTTGGGGGTCACCACAACATAATAAAGGGGTCACAGCATTAGGAAGATTGAGAACCACTGCTCTAAAGAATAGGAATTATAAGATGGGCAACACTGCAGGAACTAGAGATCACCATTGTGTATATTAAGCCAACCATCTTAGCCAGGTATCTCTTGACATTATCACTATCTATCTATCTATCTATCTATCTATCTGTGTATCTATTGACTATGTTACCTGTCAAGGTAAGCTCTTCAGTGAATCAAGCATTCTTTCCTCTCCCAGACCTGCTTTGAAGCGTTGTCAGGAGTAGGCTTTTGTTTGGAGGGTGAAGGTGTGATTTATAAACTATTCAAATTAGTAAAAGGAACACAAAGGGATTCAGTCTTCAGGAACGAGATGAGAGTGTGAGATGGCTAAAGCATGTGGAATGAGGACTTTTGTATCTATGTTGTATGCAAAGCCTCTGGTTGACTCGGCTAGTTTCTCCAAATTCTCCACTAACAACGGTGCACCTATAGCACATTCCTCAGTTATGGAAGGAAAATTTCTGATGAATTATCCCCTCCCACATTCAAAATATTTATGGTTATGTTCCCCAGAAAACAATCTCTCTTTGGGTTAAATGTGGGTGCTTGAGTGCTCTCCAGCATTCTCAAGCGATCCCTTTTGTTTCTAGGCTCCCAGCGGTTTCTGTAACTTGGTGTGATGAAACAGGTATAAAGAAATACATTGGAATCAGCAGTTGGCTCACATTGAGGTTTTGGTGCCTTCCCCACTTCCCCTGCTGTCCCACTTGTCTGTTTTGCTCAGAGGAGAATGCCATCTGAAGTTCCTCCCATTGATGCATCTATTCCAAGTCTCTCAGCCATGTGGCTTTAGGTTACGGAAGCTGTTTTCCTCCTTTGACACCACAGTGGGAATGGGAGTTGGGTGTGCTATTGTTGTGACATCAGCGGTTTAGGTGTTTCCTTGTTTCAGCCTTCTTTCCTTACTAAGTCCAGGCCTGGGATGTTGATGAGAAAGACGTCTAGTAGGAACGTCTTGAGCATGAATGAAGTCACTACTTAACCCCAGGCCATGAATTATCGTATATACTTGAGCATAAGCCTAGTTTTTCAGCTCTTTTTCAGACTGAAAAAGCTTCCCTTGCCTTATACTCAAGTCAAGGATATATATTATTTTACTCTATTATTATTATTATTATTATTATTATTATTATTTTACTCAATTATGATCAGATTTAAATTATTTTACTCTATTATTATTTTTTGCATTATTATTTTACTCTATTTTTATTTTATTTATTTTTGTACATTTCTATCCCACCCTTCTCCCCATAAGGGGACTATTTATTATGTTTTGATCATGGACTAGCAATCAAGGATAACGAATTGGATTACGACTTTAACTATGAGATGTTCCGGTCTGTATTGGTGGCCCAATACTATGTATGTATATGTATGTATTTTTTATATTTTATTTTATATTTTTAAAGTGAATATTGTATTTTTAAATATGTTGTAAACCGCAATGAGTCGCCGCACAGGCTGAGATATTAACGGTATACAAGTGTACTAAATAAATAAATAAATAAATAAATTATTATTACATTTATTATTTTACTCTATTATTATTATTATCAAATTTAAATTATTTTATTCTATTATTATTATTACATTTATTATTTGCATTTATTATTTTACTCTATTTTTTATTTTATTTATTTTCATACATTTCTACCCCGCCCTTCTCCCATAAGGGGTCTATTTATTATTCTTACATTTATTATTTTACTCTATTATTATGTTTATTACTTTATAATTACTGTTATAATTATATTTCCATTATTTTACTCTATTATTATTATTACATGAATTATTTTACTTTATTATTATTGGAAGGATACGTAAGCACATTTACATTAAAGAAGGTTAGAATAATGGTTTAATCAGAGTTGGACAGTCTTATGTTAAATTACAGTTTTATATAAGTACTAGCGGTCCCCTGCCACGCGTTGCTGTGGCCCAGTCTGATGATCTGGAAAATAAAGTAATGAAAAAGTATTGGTTTCTAATATATGTAATTTCTTTCTGCTTGTGGGTAAACAGTATTTCTTGCTGTTTCTTTGTCAGTGTTGACGTGGAGATTGCCTGGTTTGCCTACTCTGGAACATGCAAGATATTATTGTCCTTCTTTTGGGGTCCCTTTCAAATCTATGATGCTATATCTGTGTGTGTGTGAATCATCTTTACCTATGGCTGGATGGCTTTTTGTCAGCAGGGCTTTGATTATGCTTTCTTGCCCTGGTAAAGGAATTTGGACTGGGTGGCCTTAAGAATTTTCTGTTGCTCATGGGGGTTCGGTGTGGGAAGTTTGCCCCAATTCTGTCGTTTGTGAGGTTCAGAAGGCTCTTTGATTGTAGGTGAACTATAAATCCCAGTAACTACAACTCCCAAATGTCAAGGTCTATTTCCCCCAAACCCCATCTGTGTTCATATTTGGGCATATGGAATATTTGTGCCAAGTTTGGTCCAGATCCTTCATTGTTTGAGTCCACAGTGCTCTCTAGATGTAGGTGAACTACAACTCCAAAACCCAAGGTCAATGCCCACCAAACCCTTCTAGTGTTTTCTGTTGGTCAGGGGAGTCCTGTGTGCCAAGTTTGGTTCAATTTCATTGTTGGTGGAGTTCAGAATGAGCTTTGATTATAGGTGAACTATAAATCCCAGCAACGACAACTCCCAAATGACAACATCATAATTTTTGAGTGATGGTCACGCCTTATGTAGTGAGATGTTTTGTTGCCAAATTTGGTGTGATTTCATTCATTGGTTCTTTTGTTTTTAAGGTACTCATTATGCACAGAGCATCTATATAAATAAAAATGTAATGTTCGTTTGTGGGATTCACAGAACTCAGAAACCACTGGACGAATTGACAGCAAATTTGGACACAAAACACCTAACAACCCAATTATGTCCTTCACTCAAAAAAATTGATTTTGTCATTTGGGAGTTGTAGTTGTTGGGATTTATAATTCATCTAAAATCAAAGAGCATTCTGAACCCCACCAACAATAGAATTGGGCCAAACTTGTTCTCCCATGACCAACAGAAAATACTGGAAGGGTTTGGAGGGGAATGTCCTTTGGTTTTGAAGTTGTACTTCACCTACATCCAAAGATCACTGTGGACTCAAACAATGATGGATCTGGACCAAACTCTACTCGAATACTCAATATGCCCAAATGTGAACACTGGTGGAGTTTGGGAAAATTGAATCTTGACATTTGGGAGTTGTAGTTGCTGGGATTTATAGTTCACCTACAATCACAGAGCATTCTGAATTGCAGCAACGATAGAATTGGGCCAAAAATCCCACACAGAACCCCCATGTGGGCCACAGCAACACGTGGCAGGGGACTGCTAGTTTTTATATATATAGATTCAAAAACATTTAACCTACTGATGCCTCAATTAATGTAATTTTATTGGTATCTATTTTTATTTTGAAATTTACCAGGAGTTGCCTCATTTCCCACCTTGGGCTTACATTCGAGTCAATATGGTTTCCCAAATTTTGGGGGTAAAATTAGGTGCCTTGGCTTATATTCACGTCGGCTTATACTCAAATATATACTCAAGTACATCCCCTTCATCTGTTATACTTCATCTGTTCTGAAATGCAGTTAGATCCATTAACGTTCTGAACAGCCTTTGTACTTGTGAGCCTCCTTGCATATTACCCAATTCAGAAGATCAGCTGTGCATTTTAATATTTCATCCCCCCCCCCCCCCCCAGAGACAGAAATGTAGCCCTTGACACCACCATCTGACTGTGACAAAGGGGAAACCAAGTGTGGTATGTGAAGCAGTTTAACATCCTGCTGCAAGGATATGCTCTCTTGGCACTCCTCCTCCTCTCTCTCTTTCTCTCTCTCTCCCATTTATAGGAATTAGATGGCCAGGCCTATGTGGAAAGGTTGCCGAAATGTTTGGCAATTAGATCTCAATGGCAGCCAAGGTGTTCAGCTTGGAACATTTGTTGTCTCCTCTTGCAGCGCTGTCTCAGCAAGTTTTCATATTAGTCATTGGCTTGAGGGCACCGAAGAACAAATCCATACAGGAAAAGCCGCAGATATTCAGTATCTTTCTGTATATGCAATGTGCACAGCCTTTGAAATACGTATACAGCCAGAGCTAAGCAGGAAATTGATGTTCTGGAGAGGAAAAGCATTTCAAACATTGTTTTCTTAAAATTGCTTTAAATGTTAGTACTCCTGATGATTTTGTGTAGTTTTAAAGTGTGGGAAAAGATTCGAACTCTTGTTTTTAAGGCAGCCTATCAAAGCTTGATGTGAAAGAGTTCCCTGCCGCTTCCTTCAAACGAAACTTTCCTTCAGCGTGTTGAAAACTTGTGGAGCCTACTTCTGCATTTCAATGAGAGTATCTTAAGAGGAAAATTCAAAAGCTGGCCATAAAAAAGGAGGCTTTTGAATGCCAGGTTGCTACATACGAACGTGAACTGCTTGCTGCCTAACGAAACCCATTGCCTTGTGGAAAATGTGCTTAGTTTCTCCTATAATGCTTAAATAAGGATGGGATTCTGGCTTCTGTTACAAATGCTTGGCGCCCTCGCTTTCACTTTAATTCTTCCGGTCCTTAGGGTTGTTGAAAGAGTGATCAACATTGTGAGATGAATACTCCGCCAAACAGAAAAGAGCTAAAATTTCCCACCATAATTTCCAGATGATTTGACGGTTTAATTGTGCAACACCATGCAAAATGAAATAATTGGTTACTCTTTCAAAAAAACTTCTTATTCTGGTGTTATCCTAACGGGTGCTCACACTCACATTATTTTAGTATGAAGGTTGAATGAAAATCAATGCCTCCACCTTCGTAACTCCTCAACAGATGGCAGTACTGGTATGCAGCAGGTACTGGCTTGTTCAGTAGACTCTCCTCTATAATTCCATTTTGGTGGGAAGCCTTAGCATTGAACGGTTGTGTTGTTATAGTGCGAAGTATGGAACTCTGCACAGACAGTCGGTCAATGTGACTTAAGCAACATGCAGTCATTGAATTCTTGACAGCAAAAGGTGTCACCCAAAGGAAATTCATCAGAGAATGCAACCTGTTTATAGTGATTGTGTTGATGTGAGTACTGTGCGTCATTGGGCAAGTAAGTTTTAAGATATTGAGGTGACACCTTCTGCTGTCAAGAATTCAATGACTGCACGTTGCTTAATTCGCATTGATCGGCCGTCTGTGCAGGGTTCCATACTTCACACTTTAAAAACACAACCATTCAATGCTAAGACTTCCTGCCACAATGGAATTGTAGAGGAGAGTCTACTGAACAAGCCAGTACCTGCCGCATACCAATACTGCCATCTGTTTAGGAGTTACGAAGGTGGGGGCAATAGTTTTTATTAAGTCCTCGTACTTCTCTTTGAATCTGTGTGAAATGTTTATGTCAATTGCATCGGAATGTCGTTCTGGTGTTGATATGGTTGCATTTCCCAAACCATAGAGTGGCTCCAAAATATTAGGTGCATATGAGCAGATACCTAGATAATTCTCAGAAGTGAGAGACAACCAGTGGTTCATTTCATATATCATTTGCTTTGTCTTTCGGGGAGGTGACTTACGGGGCTCTCAGCATGAGCTGAGTGGAATTTCATTCACTTCCTGTGCTGAACATTTAGTCGAAAGTAGTTCCGTTGTGTGTCTATTTTTAAAAACTGATTACTCGGTGAAGTAGGCTGCGGAGCTGCAAGAAGCTTAGAAATGTCAACATAGGAGGTTGAAGCATGACTATTCAGCACTTCTTTGTCAGGGTCAGAGTTAAACTGGTATCAGCAGGACAGTTGTTGCTCGCACGCATTGTTTTGCTATTACAGGAATCCTTCACTGCCATTTAGCTGCCACAGTGATAGATTAGAAATGGAGATGGAAAATCATTGACGTCTAGGTGCTCTTTTGTGAGACTAAAGACATACTTTGGGAGGTTAACCTAACCTATTTCATCCTGACACTACCATCTCCACATGTCAGAATGAAAGGTACAAGACTATGGTGGGAGAAGGTGATTTCTATGGTATACGCATTACAGATGAGTAAAAGAACATTACATTTAACCAAAGGCGATCCAACATATGTCAAAGCACTTATTTGTGGCGTGTATGTGCTTTAAGCTCAGGAGTTCAGCCTCCCTTTGTGTGGAATTATTATTGGTGATGTGAAACAGGTTGCAATTTATATTACAGAGCAGACTAATGTTCTCACTTCCATAGGTTAAGAGACATCTGGAACAATCCTATGTCTTCTTTTCAGCGAAGTGTAGTGTTGACCTCCAAAATCGAGTTTAGTTTCTTTCATGAAAACTTGGAGAGGAAAACTCCAGTAAAGCAAATGTTCCTTTGTCAAACCGTCTCATATCCATATAATCAGATTTTTCTCAGTTGGCTAGCTTCCTTTCAAAAACAGGCCCACATTTTTGGAACATGCTTACTGTTCTAGCTTATCTTGAGTTGTTGTTGTTGTTGCTTCAGTACACCAGCACATGACCCCATGAGGCAATGTCACAAGCTGACACTGTTTACATCATCCTAGAAGGGTGCAGTGCTTTCTGTATAGGGCATTCCTCATCTTGAGGTGTGTGTCTTTTTATTGTTCATAGTACTCTGGTTATTAATGTGTAGGATTGTGCATCACTCATTTTAAACCTGTTTAAGAATTGCTTTTCAAAGATACCGTAGGCTCAGCCCCCACTGGCTAGGGATTGCCAAGTTGAGAGGAAGACATAGTTGGAAATGTTTGAGTTTGATCTGGGTTAGTGTGGGCCTTGCATTGGGTACTCTGATCTGTACAAATATGATTGTACTGACTTAACAGAGCATATTTTACCCTGTACAGATTTGATGCTGATAGTTAGAAGCAATGGCCCTGCTAAATCTGAATGGAGCTGGTGGTATCTGCTCTGAAACACTATCCTGGCACCTAGGAGTTTGAGAAATCCTTGCAACTTGGGAACGTAAAGGCATCAGATCCTATCTGAAATTGGAAGCTAAACAGGGACAGCCCTGGTTAGTTCTTGGATGGGAGACTGCCAGGTGCTGTAGGCTCTATTTCAGAGGAAGAATTGTGAAAACTCACTCCGAGTATCCCTTGGCTAAGAAAATGCATGGGGTTGACAAACGAAGGCACATATACTACTACACTTTTCCTCTTGGTGGATGGTGGACTGCACAGCCCAACAAAATAACAGTTTTGCTGTAAGTTTTTCAGGCTATATGGCCATGTTCCCAGAAGCATTGTCTCCTGACGTTTCACCTGCTCCAGTGTCATCAGTTGGGAGCCCCCCCCCCCCCAGCACCAACTGCTGTTCTGAGATCGGAATGAAGAGGGAAGCCATGAAGGCAGTTCCATCACTGTGCTTATAATATAATATAATATATTGTATATACATATAATATTGATAATATTATAATGTAATACAATATACTACTACTAATAAAATGATATTATAATTATATGTTTTATATTAAATGTAATATTACTAATAATATTACAGTATAATGTTATAGTACAATGTAATATATAATATTAATATTGTGCTATGATAATAATAATATATTGTATTTACTTTTTACTTGTAAACTTCTCTGTGTAGTCTGACATGGTGGTCGTTAGCGTGGTCCAGCATTTCTGTGTTCTCTGAGGATGCCTGCCATAGATGCAGGCGAAACATCAGGAGAGAATGCTTCTGGAACACGGCCATACAGCCCGAAAAACTTACAGCAACCCTGTGATTCCGGCCATGAAAGCCTTTGACAATACATCAAAATAACAGTTTTGTGATGTCTCAGTTTGTAGGCTGTTTCTGGGGTTATTTGGGGTGCTGATTCAGAAAATCACACTGCATCGGCTTTAGTTTCTTTGATATGGTTATCACAATTTCTTATGGGTGAACAGATGGCGAGTGGCATATGTTCTGTATCTCAAAAAACTAGCACTGATGGGGGTGCCATTTTCGGAATCAGTAGGTTGGCACTAAATCGTGTGTTGGCCAGTGTTATAGTAGCACTGAGAGACAAAGATCTTTGTTTACATGGGAGGTTCAAGATTACAATACTGTGCTGTAGAATCCGAGATCTATTTTAATTCTTGAGGTGTGTTTAACCCAGTGCTTCTAAAACGAGCGGGAATTACCTTCTATCACATAGAATCATAGAGTTGGATGAGATGACATGCTATTTTGTCAGATTTCAGTTCATTTTCAAGGCCCAATCTGTCTAGCTCTGCAAAAGCGCTCACTCAGCTCCATCTCATTTCAAGTATAGTATGTATGTTTGTGGGTCATAAGATCCCCCTCCTCTCTTCCATTGATCCTAGCTGACTTGTAGAGGCTAGGTTGAAATCCTGAGTGTAAAAATAATGTTCTGTTTCTCTGAATGGAAAAAAAACCCCTCTTGACTTGGATGTGTAAGCTGTTTGTATCCCCCTTCATCAATCTCTGAACTGAACAAACTTGACCCTGCGCCAGAACATCTGGATTCCTTGAGTAAAGTGATGCATGTGTGTGTTTAAAGTTAATAAAGGAGCAGCAGTGAAAACATGCCTTACCTTTCTGTGGAAGTAACATGTTCGTTTCTCATCATCTGCCTTGATGCGGGACGTTTGGCATAAACAGGGCTTGAGGAGGCAAACGTGCTCATACAAGCTGTCCCCAGGTAGAATTTCAGGCTTCCTCGCTGAATGTAAATAAGGAAGCTGGGTTATTATTTTTTAAAAGAGGATATTTGTATTTCCAGGAGAGTCTTGTGCCTTTCAATCTATTCATTAAATGAGTATTTATAGAAAACGAGACACGTTGGGAGATATCTGCCTTCCGTTTGTGCAAAGTAAATGGATATGTCCTGGACTCTGACCCTTTTTTCCTTCAAACTTTATAAACACAGCATCAAACCATCACAGACTGTTCTTTAATTATATCAACATTTTAAATGTGATTAGGTTTCTTTAATTATACAGTGTTGTCATGGCACTGCTTTATGGGCTAAGACTGGAGCGGTATTTACATGCTTTATCTAATATTAGCTCTGTGTAAAATGAGGTTCCTGCTGGAAGTTGTTAAAGGTGTAAAGGATATTGATTCTTAGATTTGATCACCACAAATCTAATAAACTTCAGAAAACGGCATTAAGGGAGTATTGCAGGGAGGAAGGAGCTTTACTCAATATATATATATACACACAGACCATTGCTGGCTACAGCAATGCGTGGCAGGGGACAGCTAGTGTGTGCATATATATATATATATATATATATACACATACACACACACACACACACACACACACACACACTAGCTGTCCCCTGCCACGCGTTGCTGTAGACAGGTCTGTGTACATGTGTTTTGTGTGTATATATATATAAGCATATACGTGTGTATATATATATATTTGTGTATGTGTGTATATATGTGTGTTTGTGTATATGTGGTTTTGCGCATGCGTTGTAATGTATTTTTTTATTTTTTGGCTGTTTAAGTCTCTTCTGCTGTGTTTTTCAATGATTGTCACTTGTTGGCCTGGTGTATGGTGTCCAAATTTGGTGTCAATTCTCCCAGTGGTTTTTGAGTTATGTTAATCCCACAAACTAACATTGCATTTTTATTTATATAGGTCAGGGGTCCTTAAACTAAAGCCCGGGGGCTGGATACAGCCCTCCAAGGTCATTTACCCAGCCCTTGCTCAGGGTCAACCAAAGTCTGAAACGACTTGAAAACACACAACAGCAACATTCCTATCTCATCAGTCAAAAGCAGGCCCACACTCCCATTGAAATACTAATAAGTTTATATTTGTTAAAATTGTTCTTCATTTTTAAGTATTGTATTGTTTTTAAGTGTATTTTCACAACAAACAAGATATGTGAAGAGTGCATAGGAATTCATTCATGTTTTTTTTTTTCAAATTATAATCCCGCCCTCCCAACAGTTTGCAGGGATTTGACCTGGCCCTCTGTTTAAAAAGTTTGAGGACCCCTGATATATATATATATATATAGAGAGAGAGAGAATGCCTTTACTTGGAGTCCCCAGTGGCGCAGTAGGTTAAACCACTGAGCTGTTGAACTTGCTGACGGAAAGGTTGCAGGTTCGAATCCGGGGAGTGGGGTGAGATTCCCCTGTTAGCCCAGCTTCTGCTAATCCAGCAGTTCGAAAGCATGCAAATGTGAGATCAATAGGTACCGCTCCAGTGTGAAGGTGACAGCGCTCCATGCAGCCAGATGTGGCATCTCCAACTTTGCAAGAATCTCATTTTTTCCTTATTGGAATAGCAAAGGGGCATGATTCTTAAAAGCAGAGGATTGGAAATCATGGTGCAAAGCTGTAAAAGAAATACTGCAAAAGGAAACGGGAGATGCAAATCAGTCAATTAATTATACAGGGGTTGCCGAATTTACTTTTACTTGGCATGGAAATCTAACTAAAGTGTGAGCAGAATGTTGTTCTGTCTAAGCTTGGGTTGAACAAATCCTTGGGAATGTATAGGCTGGAGAAAGGAAATCATGAGAATTGAGATGGATGATATAGAGGAGAGGTGAGCAGCTATGGAAGTTGGGGAACACATTATTCCTCTGGAGACCTCAAATGACCTATTTTCACCCTATTTTCAGGCTTCCTAGGCCCTCCTTGGTGGCACAGTGGATTAAACTGCTGAGCTGCTGAACTTACTGACTGAAAGGTTGGTGGTTGGAATCTGGAGAGCTGGGTGAGCTCCTGCTGTTAGCCCCAGCTTCTGCCAACATAGCAGTTTGAAAACATGCAAATGTGAGTAGATCAGTAGGTACTACTTTTGCAGGAAGGTGACGGCGCTCCCTGCAGTCATGCCAGCCACATGACCTTGTAGGTGTCTACGGACAACACTAGCTCTTCAGCTTAGTCGGACATGACTGGACTTAATGTTAGGGGAAAACCTTTCCCTACGCCTTTAGTTTGGAGTATATATGCTGCTCAAATCCTCTGCACCCAAAAGAGTGAAATTCTGAGTTTTACAAAATGTTGCAACTAAAGCAAATGAGCCCTTACATTATTTGGCACAATTTTGCTTCCGTTCAAGAGGAAATAAATATGCAAGACATTAAAACTTAGCCATTCACCAACTGTTGGGAAATTTCCCAAATTTCCTGTCCTTTCAAAAGGAAATGTCAGAAAGAGCTGCGCTTCTAAGGATGCCAAATGCTGTGTGTCCTGTGACGAATTCCAGGTCTATTCTTTGCCTGATCTTGATGCCTTCAAGTTCACTGATTCAACCTTGTGCTGACAACAGCAGCATAAACTCTTCATCAGGAGCAATCTCTCTGCTGAATATCAACTACACCAAGTATTGAAGGTGGTGGCTGGGATGGCAGACTGCCCAATTTGGTGGGCTTACAGAGAACTTGCGGGTGCAAAGGAAAGCACAAAGGGTTAAAATGTCACTGAATTCCGCAAGACAAGACTCTTGCAGTGGAAGAATGTTTTTATCCAGCAAACAGGAAACCGGAAAGGAACAGCCTGCTATAGGTCAGAGGGGAACGGCAACAGTAAGGGAAGTGGGGGCCCGTTTCGAGGTGGCCGAGGGGGGTTTCAGTGGGACTAGGAGTGCTTGGTTGACCTGTTGACTTCCTGCAAGACGTAAGGAGCCAAAACAGTAATGAAGAAGGGAAGGAAGTAGTACAACCGCAGCACAAAGGAGTGAGCTAGAGCTGCAGACAAGTATCCGTTGGGTGTCTTTATCTCTGGATCTGGTGTGGCTTCTCTTTTGCTTAACGTTGTTATCTGAGCAAGCTTCTCTGTCCTCTGGAGACTGGCGAGGCTTGCATTTTGTGAAAGCATCACTTGCCTGATTCCCAATTTTTTTAAAAAATTGGCTAACTAGAATTGAAGAAAAAGCCGATGTTCACAAATCTATATAAATAAAAAAATAATGTTCGTTTGTGGGAATAACATAACTCAAAAACCACTGGACGAATTCACACCAAACTTGGACACAATACACTGATCAGGCCAACGAGTGACCATCGCTCATAAAAACACCGAAAAACACAGCAGAAGAAACTTAAAAAGCCAAAAATTAAAAATTACATTATAACACAGGTGCAAAACCACATATATACACATATACACAAATATATATACACATATATACACAGACTGGGACACAGCAACGCATGGCAGGGGATGGCTAGTATATAAATAAAAATGTAATGTTTGTGGGATTTACATAACTCAAAAACCACTGGACGAATTTATATCAAACTTGGACACAAAATATCAATCAGGCCAACGAGTGACCATCACTCATAAAAACACTGAAAAACACAGCGGAAGAAACTTAAAAAGCCAAAAAATAAAAAAATACATTACAACACAGGTGCAAAACCACACATATACACATATACACAAATATATATACACAAATATACACAGACTGGGCCACAGTAATGTGTGGCAGGGGATGGCTAGTATATAAATAAAAATGTAATGTTCGTTTGTGGGATTTACATAACTCAAAAACAACTGGGTGACTTGATACCTCATTTGGACACAATACACATATCAGGCCAATGAGTGACCATCACTCATAAAAACACTGAAAAAAACAGCGGAATGGAGAACAAATGGAGAAAGGATATCAGCAAAAGAGACTGAAAAATGTGTTTACTATCAACCTCCCAATTAAACCAATAATGTAAAATGACATTATAGTGTGTACAGTCAGCTAGCATACATTAGTGGAAGTAGAGCAGTGAAAAGGTATAATATAAAGCTTAAATGTATTATGAAAACAATGAATACTCAATATGATGCCAGCCTATTGTTCAGTGATGAGCAGGGCATAAATGGTGAAGTACTGACCCAAAGGTCTAGCAAAAGGTTGGGGAAGACAATCCATGTGAGGCAGAGGCAAGCTGAAATTGGCATGGAGTGGTGAGAAAGACCCTTAATAGGGAACCAGGTGGGTGAGCATAGGTTTTGCTCACTGACTGGCTTGGAAAGCAAAAAAAAAAAGTAACTTGCAGAAGTTATTGAATGTGCAACCAGCAAAGGGGACTAATTGGAGCTCCGTTTATGGAGAAGATTCAAGATGAGGCCGAAGTGAAACCTCGTTCCTGGGACTTGGATAATTATCATTGGAGAACGCTGGAATTCAGTGCTTTTGCTCTTGCGGGACATAATTGCGCCTCATCGGTCACGAATTGCAAGATGAGAAGTGACTATCTGGATGCTCCCGGCAAGTCCAGGTCTCTGTCGACATGCTGTTTGTACTTTGGATGGCAACTGTTGTGATCTCACCATGACCAGCCAACTCTGATCAGGTTGCTTTTAAGCCATGGGTGACCTGGTGGATCTCTACTGATCTCTACTGAATAACTAGAAGGAAATAGTCCTTTTGCTCTTGCGCGACATAATTGCGCCTCATCGGTCACGAATTGCAAGATGAGAAGTGACTACCTGGATGCTCCCGGCAAGTCCAGGTCTCTGTCGACATGCTGTTGGTTCTTTAGATGGTGACTGTTGTGATCTCACTTTGACCAGACAACTCTGATCAGGTTGCTTTTAAGCCATGGGTGACCTGGTGGATCTCTACTGATCTCTACTGAATAACTAGAAGGAAATAGTCCTTTTGCTCTTGCGCGACATAATTGCGCCTCATCGGTCACGAATTGCAAGATGAGAAGTGACTACCTGGATGCTCCTTGCAAGTCCAGGTCTCTGTCGACATGCTGTTGGTTCTTTAGATGGCAACTGTTGTGATCTCACCATGACCAGCCAACTCTGATCAGGTTGCTTTTAAGCCATGGGTGACCTGGTGGATCTCTACTGATCTCTACTGAATAACTAGAAGGAAATAGTCCTTTTGCTCTTGCGCGACATAATTGCGCCTCATCGGTCACGAATTGCAAGATGAGAAGTGACTACCTGGATGCTCCCGGCAAGTCCAGGTCTCTGTCGACATGCTGTTGGTTCTTTAGATGGTGACTGTTGTGATCTCACTTTGACCAGACAACTCTGATCAGGTTGCTTTTAAGCCATGGGTGACCTGGTGGATCTCTACTGATCTCTACTGAATAACTAGAAGGAAATAGTGCTTTTGCTCTTGCTGGACATAATTGCGCCTCATCGGTCGCGAATTGCAAGATGAGAAGCGACTACCTGGATGCTCCCTGCAAGTTGACATGCTGATTCTGTTTGGATGATAACTGTTGTGATCTCATCTTGACCAGACAACTCTGAGCAGGTTGCTTTTAAGTCATGGGTGACCTAGTGCATTTTTAATAATCTCTACCAAATAACTAGAGGGAAATAATTATTCAGTAGAGAGTTTACCATCTCATTAAACTTGTCTGTGTAAACAAGTGCACTGCAGTGGTTTCGTATATTGTTAAAAGAGCCTGCCTTCTGAGTTGAGTAACAGTCCATTTAAACCTTCCTTGCCAGGTATGTTCTGGATATCCAGGCCTTAATGGTTTTAATGTATGTTCATGCCCTGCCTCATAGGCTCATAAAAGTGTCGTTTGTGGTTTTTTGTTTTTCCCCAGTCTAGCATACCTTGTAATTTTATGTCCTTGTTTATACTTGCAAATAATGTTTAAAGCCATGCGTCTTAAGCACCTCAAAGCAACTGTTTAAATGTAAGCTTGGCTAATCATGCTGTTCAGTTATAACAGTTCAAGTTTCCTGGGAAAAAAGAACCTCACACATTCCATTAGCAAAATCCATTGAGGAAAGATATCAAGCTACATCTGATAGCAGGCGACCAATTATGCAGGCACCAAAGAAGCTGTTCGTGAGTTAAATGTGCACAGCCTTGCAAAGAAATGCTTTGTCTATCTTTAAAAAGATGTGGGCCTCTAGTCGCTTCCTGCTTGTTTCCATGAGTCCATCTAAGCACTGCTCCTTTCTGAATCTCTGTAAACATTGATTGGCATAAACAAGAAACATAACCAAAAGTACAGGTCTGTAAGGTGATTGTGAGTTCTTTTAATAGTTATCCTAAAAGCAAGATAGGAAAAGAGACCCTTAGTTCCTCCAGAAGTTGTCAAAATACTGCTCTCAGTACTTATTTGGTCAGGATGGCATGGAGAGAGAACAGCAGGAACACACCAAGAATCCTAAGTTCTCTAGTCCTGTTCAATTTCATCTAATTCTTTGAAGACAAGGAGATGGAAATCCATGGCCTTGAATTCTATCCATCAAGTTGTCATATTTACTCAAATCTAATGCTCATCCTTTTAAGCTAAATTACTTTACCAAAATTTGTGTGCTCATTAGATTTGTGTAATATGATTACCTTAGTGTACAGCCAAAGCAAAAGGGGAAGCTGCTCCTGGAATGGCTGGAGCTCCTATTTGAAGGATGTCACCTCTAGATTAATTTCCGTGGCTCAGTGCTATGTGGGATTTGTAGTTTGGTGAACCACTGGCATTCTTTGGCAGAGAAAGGTGAGCAAGAGCAGTTAAAGTGGATTCATTCTGCAGCACAGATGCACCTCAAGGTTTTCATTTTTGTTGCTGGAAACTTTGGTGTCCTAACACTTTTGTTCTTAAAGAAGGAATTACAAGCATGTAGCAACTGTAATGCACACTTTTTTTGGCCAAATTACAGATTGCACTTTTTTGCCTCTGCGAATTGCAATCATCAGCAAATCCATTTTTTGCTTTCAGGATTTTGAAAATTGAGGTTCATATTAGATTTGACGGCTCGTTAAACTAGAGCAGTGGTTCCCAGTCTTTTTTTGACCAGGGACCACTTTGATTTTTTTGTTGTTAGCAGGGGCCACAAGGTTTAAGAGTAATAAACTGATTAAAATAAACTTTAATCAAAACTGTTAACATATTTGTAAAACATAATAGTAACATGAATTAAGAGTACTGTTATAATATAAAAAAGAACATTTTAATAGAAAATTTAAATTCGGTTTTAATCATTGTGATTTCTGAGCTTGTATCTTCTTTACAAGTTGGGTAATACCGGGGCTGATATTATTGCTCAATGAAGCAGGAAAGAGGGAGAAATGAAGGGGGAAGGAAGGATGGACCAAGGAAGGATGGAGACAAGCAAGAAGGGATGGAAAACTGGAGGGAGAGAGGGAACAAAGGTAGGAAGCGAGGGAGGGAGGAAGGAAGAAAAGAAGGAAGGAGGGGGGCAAGGAAGAAAGGAAGGGATGGAACCGAGGGAGGGAGGGAGAGGAAGGAAAGAAGGAAGGGAGCAAGGAAGGAGGGAGGGAGAAAAGAAAAGAATGAAGGAGAAAGGCAAGGAAGAAGGAGAGGAAGGGATGGGACTGAGCGAGGGAGGAAGGGAGAGAGAGGAAGGGAAGGAAGGAAGGCAGAAAGGACCAAGGAAGGAGGGAGAGACAAGCAAGAAGGGATGGAAGGCTGGAGGAAGAGAGGGAAGAAAGGAAGGAAGTGAGGGAGGAAGGAAGGAAGCAAGGAGGGAGGCAAAGAGAGGAAGGAAAGAAGGAAGGGAGCAAGGAAGGAGGGAGGGAGAAAAGAAAAGAATGAAGGAGGAAGGCAAAGAAGAAAGGGAGGAAGAGATGGGATTGAGATAGGGAGGAAGGAAGGGGGGAGAGAGGAAGAGAAGGAAGGAAAGAAGAAAGGAGCAAGGAGGGAGGGAGGGAGAGAGAGAAGGAAGAAAAGGAAGGAGGGAGGCAAGGAAAAAGGAGGAAGGGAGAGAGAGAAGGAAGGAAAAAAGAAGGGAGCAAGGAAGGAAGGAGAGAGAGAAGGAAGAAAGGAGGAAGGGATGGGACTGAGAGAAGGAAGAAGGGGGAGGGAGAGAGGAAGGGAAGAGAAGGAATGAAAGAAGTAAGGGGGCAAGGAGGGAAAGAGGGAAGTCAGGAGGGAGGCAAGGAAGAAAGGGAGGAAGGGATGGGACTTTGTGGACCATATTTTAGCTCTCACAGACCATGGGTTGGAACCACTGGACTAAAGTAAATGCGGTAATAGAACTTTAAATAAAGTTTGATCCAGGAACTCAAAGGAATCTAACTGAATGTTGATATTATCAATTTCCCAGTATTTATTTATTTCTCGTGTCAGGGCAACCAGTCGATTATATTACCAGTGATTCAGTGGGGTTAACAATTAGATTTCAGCATTCAGCACTTGTAGATTCCAGAGAGCTCAAAATTATCCAAATATAATAAACATTTTCTAAAAACTGATGAGGAGATATATGGAAGCAGACACAAGAGAACCACTAAAAGATGGGAATAGTTGCTTTGCCCAACTCATATCACTTCAGCAAGAGGAAGAGACAGAAGATCAAACTACAATGCTTGATCCAAGGAAATTGAGGGCCAAAATTGAAATGTGGGTGCATAGTAATATGCAGCAACGTGTGCCTTCACAAATGCATAGATATTAAAGTTGCATGCTGCATACAGACTGTTCTTGTCTTCTGTCATGCAAAGTGTTCAGCAAACCAGGAAGGCATGATTTTATATGATGACAAGTAAAAGCATCCCTGAGCACCACCACACAGGCAAATTGCAGAGTGCGAAATGAGTTGTGTTGGTTTCAGAAAGCCTTGCCTTCTATGTTATGAGTCCCTTTTGTGGCTTCGTCAGAGAAAGCCGTGCCGGTTGAATAGCGAGTGTGTGTGTTTGCATGCGTGGGAGGGGATATTTTGGGAACTTGGCCATCTAAGTTTGAGAATCCCTCCTCTCTTCTCCCCCTAAAAAAGAGAGTATGAAACAAGGCACTTTGTTCCTCGCAGCCTTGGAGCATTCACTTATCAAAGCACGCTACTGAGTTGACCTCTTCTCACGTCTTAATAGGGAGAAAGATAGGGGGAAAAGTTAAAGGCGTCAAGGGTGAAACCTGTTTGGGGTGATTAGATGTGAGCTGTAGTCTGGCACCGAAGATTAGAGAGCAGCCAATTGCTTGCCCTGCTGCTGTGCTAAAGATCAGTGACAAGATACAAGGCGGCAGCTGGCGTTTTGTAGCTGTTGCTGAACGTGTTGAAGGGAAGCCCATGTGGGACGCTGACCTTGTTAGTTTTACTGTGACTTGTATCATAATTGACTTAAACCCTGAATTCTTGCTTTTCTTATTAAGAAGTATTGTCTGTGATGTTTGAAAATAGCCCCTATGGCTCAGAACATGAAAATAAATGTGTAGTAGGCAATAATAGTTGCTCTTTATGAATAGCTTTGTGCATTCAGGTCCCAAGACAGGAACAGAGAGATAAGCAGAAGCTTCCTTGTAAGGAGAGAGTCGCCTAGCAGAATACTAGACTTGGCCTGGAAGGCAAATCACTTCTGATGGTTTGAAGGCATTCTGTTCTGTTCCATCTCTCTGTTTACAGTATGGTCAGATCTTTCACTTGTGTATTTCTTTTGCAAGCTTCAGATTTGCAGAAGGGAAGGGCTTTCCACCTTTCCTTCCTTGAACTTAAATTCCCCCCTTTGCTTAATTGGTTCACTGAAACATTTGTCTTACTGGATTTCTTCAATTGTAAAGTGCACCTTAATTTCAGTACCACCTCCATCACAAAAATAAATAAGATACACCTTTTAAGATGGGATTTGGAAACTTGGTGGTCTTGTCTCTTGGAATACATAATCAATTATTTCATTAATCAAAGGAAAAACAAGTATACAAATAGTCATTCAAAACAAGACTGATATAGGAAATGATCTATTCTAAATGACAACAGATGGAGATGATAGATAATAGCATTTTAACCAGGCTTTCCTCGCAGTTAAATTGATGCAGTGACATAATTTGGAATTGCTGTTCCAGGAGGGAGGGGGAGAATGGTGCTGGTTTTGACCTACAAAACCCTATATGGCTCCGGCCCAGTGTATCTGTCCGAATGCATCTCCCTCTACGTCCCGCCTCAGAGTCTAAGATCTTCTGGGTAGGCCCTGCTCTTGGCCCCACCTCTATCACAAGTGAGATTGGTGGGATGAGGAGCAGGGCCTTCTCGGTGGTGGCCCCTCACCTGTGGAATTCATTCCCCAGGGAAATTAGGTCATCAACATCCCTCCTCTCTTTTAGAATGAAATTAAAAATGTGGATATGGGACCAGGCTTTTGGTTAATCTGGCAGATAGACAAAGGACGATGATGACCAGAATTAATAGAATTTGACAATGTGGAATGAATTTGCGGACTCTGAGCTAGCAAACGTTGAGCATAAGATTGGTTTAATGGTTTTACTGATTGTGGTGATTAATTGATTGTTTTAACTGTTTATAATCGCTGTTTATATATGTTTTTATCTTTTTATCTTAATGTTTGTGCTGGCATCGAATTGTGCCTTTTGTAAGCCACCCTGTTTCCCCCCTTGGGGGTTGAGAAGGGCGGGGTAGAAATGCGCGAAATAAATAAATAAATAAATAAATAAATAAATAAATTGGGATGAGGGCACTGGTAATGGGTGGTAAACATCTAAGGAATATATAAAGCGTCATTTAAGGTAAAGTGACTTTTGGAGTAATGTATATTGAGATAAGACTTGTATGGAAAAATTTTGTTAAATGAATGGATGTATCAATAAAAATTATAAAATAATAATATATAAGTAACAGAATATATACACCTGCAATTCTAAGACACATCCCATTTTTAGAGATGTTTATGCAGGGAAAATGTGTCTTAGAATTGGAGAAGTATAGTATTAACCTATGGGTGACTTACAAATGATATGCAAACATCCCCAGAGTCTGGCAGTATGGAGAACGAGGGTAAAAGGTAACCAAAAGCACGTCATAAAACCCTGTGTTCCTACATGCATTTGAGTTTTAAAATCTTTGCATTGTATATCTAGCAGTATGCTGAATACTGGAGCCCCCGGTGATGCAGTCGGTTAAACCACTGAGCTGCTAAACTTGTTGACCGAAAAGTTGCAGGTTTGAATCCGGGGAGTAGTGTGAGCTTGTGCTGTCAGCCCCAGCTTCTGTCAACTTAGCAATTCGAAAACATGCTCTGGCAGGAAGGTAACAGCGCTCCATGCAGTCATGCCGGCCACATGACCTTGGAGGTGTCTACGGACAATGCCGGCTCTTCGGCTTAGAAATGGAGATGAGCACCAACCCCCAGAGTTGGACACGACTGGACTTAATGTCAGGGGAAAACCTTTACCTTTATCTATGCTGGATACTGGTTCACAAAGGACTTCTCAGTCAAAGCTAAGTCTTCAAAGTGCTGCGGGCTAAGTGTCTAAATGATGGACTGCTGTTCAGAAAAACGACCCAAACCGTGACTTGAAAATCTGACTTCCTGCTTCTCTCACCGCCTCCGGCCGCTTGTGTCATATTTCACAGCAGATTTCCTTTTGCGATTTTGCAGGCGCAACCTTACCAAGCTGTCCCTGATCTTCAGCCACATGCTGGCGGAACTCAAAGGCATCTTCCCGAGTGGACTCTTCCAAGGAGACAACTTCCGAATCACAAAGGCAGATGCAGCGGAGTTCTGGAGAAAAGCTTTTGGGGAAAAGTAAGCACCTTTTCCAAAAAATATGCGTCACTTTCCAAAGACAATGAGAAGTAACAGCTAAATTGGTTTTTCCAGTTCCAGTACTAGACATATGAACCATTTTGTGCCAGTGTATCAGTTCTCCCACTGGATCGCTCTTATTGGAATGTGCTACAAACAGAAGGGGGGTAATAAACCTCAGGGAGTTAGATGGTGATGATGTGTTTTTCTCTACAGATTGATTTAAGTGTACTTGGAAGGCAGAATCATATGTTCCTTCTTAATGGAGGTTATGCTGATAAAATATTCATTGGAAAGCTATAAACGAGTATTGGGAAGTGCTATTTGTGAATGTCTTAACTGGTTCCATTTCATTGTAAAAACTGGAACGGGTGAGCCGCTTGTTTATTTCCAGCAGTGAATTTGTTACTGGTTTTAATTTCTGGAAGCAGCTAATTTAGACACAAAGAAAACTTGTTTAAACAAAGGCTGTCACATCCCTTTGCCTCTCTGCTCTGCAGATATAGATCCAGATATTCAGTTGCCAAATGAATCAGCTGTTGAACAGATCAGAAATGTTATCCGTTTTGAATTTAACACTGAATAATATTTCTGTGGCAAAGTACAGAACATACGGTTTCTCAGGACTGCTGTTTCTTCTCCCACCGTCAGGACCATTGTTCCCTGGAAGATCTTCCGTCCAGCTCTACATGAAGTGCACCCTATAAGTTCAGGCCTTGAGGCAATGGCACTTAAATCAACTATAGACTTGACGTGCAACGATTACATTTCTGTGTTTGAGTTTGACATATTCACTCGTCTATTTCAGGTAAGGAACAAGAAAAACCAGGTTGCTCAAACACAGACGTGACTCCCCCACGGAAATCATTTCTTCACTTTGTGGGGCTGTTATATCACTTACCTTTAAAAAAAGACAATACATTGACTGTTGTGTTCCCTTCTCAAGACTTTTTTCTCGTCCAAAATGTTAGCCATGTTTGCTTGGCCATCCTTTGCCATTTTAGACTTCTTTGGACCCATAACCTTGAAATGGTGGCCTGAAAGGGCAGCTGTTCCTTCAGGCGGCTTTGAGGAGGAGGTTGCTGTGTGTCATAAGGAGAATTGCGAGGGTTGGGACTTGCTGGCATCGTATCTGAGCCGAACCGTAAACTCATGATGACATGAAAATAGTATGAACTTATTTTGAGGGGTCCTCAAACTTTTTAAACAGAGGGCCAGGACACAGTTCCTCAAACTGTTGGAGGGCCGGATTATAATTTGAAAAAAACATGAATGAATTCCTATGCACACTGCACATATCTTATTTGTAGTGCAAAAAACACTTAAAAACAATATAATAATTAAAATGAAGGACAATTTTAACAAATTTTAACTTATTAGTATTTCAATGTGAAGTGTGGGCCTCCTTTTGGCTGATGAGGTAGGATTGTTGTTGTTGTTGTTGTTGTTGTTGTTGTGTGCTTTGAAGTCATTTCAGTCTTAGGTTGACCCTGAGTGAGGGCCGGGGAAATAACCTTGGAGGGCTGTATCCGGCCCCCAGGCCTTAGTTTGAGGACCCCTGATCTATATAAATAAAAATGTAATGTTAGTTTGTGGGATTAACATAACTCAAAAACCACTGGGAGAATTGACACCAAATTTGGACACAATACACCTATCAGGCCAACGAGTGACCATCACTGAAAAACATAGCAGAAGAGACTTAAAAAGCTTAAAAAGTTTGAGGACCCCTGTTATACAGGATGGGAATATAAAACTAGGAATGTGTGTTTCTTATGATCCTGCCCATTGCTCTAAAACTGAGCACTGCAAGACAAAACCCTGTGTAGATTTAGCTGAAGATGAATTCCAATGAATTTCTAGTCTGACTCTTGATGCCCAAGTGACATCGGTGGCCAGGAGGGCCTTTGCACAGTGAAAGCTTGTGCGCTAGCTGCGACCGTACCTTGAAAAGCCGGACTTGGCCATGGTGATCCAGATTGGTTACATCCAGATTGGATTATTGCGATGCACTCTACATGGGACTGCTTTGAAGATGGTCTAGAAACTGCAGCTGGTACAAAGGCCAGCAGCCAGGCTTCTAACTGGAGCTAATTATATGGAGTGCACAGCACTCCTATTAAAGCAGCTCCACTGGCTTCCGATAAGCTTCTGGTCCCAATTCAAGGTGCAGGCTATGACTACAAAGCCCTAAATGGTCCAGGTTCCGCCTATCTTCATGATCGCATCTTCCCCTATGACCCGCCACGGACTGTAAGATCCGCTAGGTAGGCTCTCCTCGCGCTTCCACCACCGTCTCAAGCACGATTGATGGGGACAAGGGAGAGGGCCTTCTCGGTGGTGGCTGCGCAACATTGGAACACCTTCCAAAGGAGATTAGGCAAGCCCTCACACTGTCCTCCTTTTGTAGGGATCTGAAAGCCTGGATGTTCCAGCAAGTTTTCGTGAATGATTTGTCCCTATACTCAGTCCCTAGGTCGCCAAATAGTACTCTGCCCTGCACTTCATCCACTTCCCTGGCCCTATGATACACTGTTTGCATTATCCCTTGCCCAGCCCTTTTAGACACGTCCATTTTGTAATCCTGGCCATTGGTTTGTTGAACCTTGCCTGATGAGGCTACAATGCAATTGGTTTAATTTTTTATTTTTAGTAGTTTTTTAGAAAGATTTTTGTATTTTATGATGCTTTTTATGTTTATTAAGTTAAATTAGGTTGTTTTATATTGTCTTATGTGCTTGTCTTGATGTAATTAGTCTGTATGGTTTTCATTTTGGCTCTTGAATGTTTGCCTTATATGTTGGAAACCGCCCTGAGCCCCTTGGGGGAGACAGGGCAGTATACAAATAAAGTTTATTATTATTATTAGTCAGTAAACCTATGTTGGACCTTTCAGCATGAGAAATAGCATGCTGAAAGGTGGAAGGGGCATGATAGGAAATTCCTAAGTACTTCATCACGTTCTTTTTCTTTAGCCGTGGTCATCTTTGCTCAGGAACTGGAATAGCCTCGCCGTGACCCATCCCGGTTACATGGCATTCCTGACGTACGATGAGGTCAAAGCGCGACTTCAGAAATTCATTCACAAGCCTGGGAGGTGAGTGTGTCCCTTCCTTAAGCCTTTAAAAGCCCTTTGCATTCATTCTGTCTTATAGACTGCATTCGCTGAAAGGACATACGATATCACTCTCAGGCATCACAATGTACAGATGTTGTTACTGCTGGAGATCTAAGCTTAAGAAAAGAAGCATTGGATCAAGCCTCATAAGCCTTGATTGTAAAACCAAGTGGTTAAAGAATTGGTGAAAATCCCCTTTCTGGTTGTTAATCTTTAGGAAAAATGATCTTCTCTTTGGACACAACTTGAAATCTAAGTCCCTGTGGCCAAGGACAAGATTATTTGCTTTCTTTCGCTACATACATGAATCCTCAACCTTCCTTTCAGAAATAGAAGGTTCATATAATCTCAGTCTAATTGGCAACATCAAGGAAACAACGAGTAGCTTAGCAGTGATCTGAAGGAGATTTTTGACTTTTTTACCTGACCATAGGTTTCTCGCTTCATATTGTAGGTCAAACTAATGTGGAAAGCTTGACAAGAAAGCTAAGTGTTGCTCAGTTGTTCCATCTTAAAGAAAAACAGGCTGTATCTGTAAATAATTCAGTGAGCAAATTTGTCCTGTTGGTTTATAATTTTTGTTGTTGTTTCCAGTTACATTTTCCGCCTGAGCTGCACACGACTCGGCCAGTGGGCGATCGGTTATGTGACGGCGGATGGAAATATCCTCCAGACAATTCCCCACAACAAGCCCCTTTTCCAAGCATTGATTGATGGCTTCAGGGAAGGCTTGTAAGTAACTTCCCCTCAGTGCGGCATGTCTTGACTCTTGTCTGTTCTGGTTACTGAGTCGGTAAATAAATAAGTTGCAGTCTCCTCAGATTTGGGACTTGCCGAGAGACCAAAATGCACTTCTTTCCCTAAGTGAAATTGATCCTTGATTCACCAGGTCTGGTCTTCCCATTTCATTTCTCCTGCCGCTGCACCTTTGCCATTCTTACTCTGTTCTTACTACTTTTCTCACCTCAATATCTATTTGCTGCAATGTGAAGTCAGCCATCTCTCTCTCTCTCTCTTGTATTGTGGCTCAGAAAATACCACATTTAGGAGAATTTTGGATTTCATGCCCATCTGTATTTTATTCTAGCCTAGACCCTCTCTCATTGTACCAAATAACAACAACAGCAGCAGCAACAGCAACAACAACAACAACAACAACAAAGTTTTGGAAGACAATACACCAGACATCACGATTGTGGAGAAAAAAAAGCCAGGATTATTGATGTCGCCATACCACGTGACAGTCACATTGAAGAAAAACAGCAGGAAAAACTCAGCCGCTATCAAGACCTCAAAATCGAACTGCAAAGGCTCTGGCATAAACCAGCACAGGTGGTCCCAGTGGTCATTGGCGCACTGGGTGCCATGCCAAAAGATCTCAACTGGCATTTGGAAACAATCAACATCAACAAAATCACGATCTGTCAACTGCAAAAGGCCACCTGACTTGGATCTGCACGCATTATTCACCAATACATCACACAGTCCTAGACGCTTGGAAAGTGTTCGACTTGTGATTTGGTGATACGAAATCCAGCATATAGATCTCGTTTGTTGTGACATACTGTGCTTTTGTGTCAACAACAACAACAACAATAATAATAATTGGTACAATGAGAGAGGGCCTAGGCTGGAATAAAATACAGATGGGTGTGAAATCCAAAATTCTCCAAAACGTGGTATTTTCTGAGCCACAATACAAGAGAGACAGATAGAGAGGTGGCTGACTTCACACTAAAAAAGAAAGTATGGATTGCCGATGTTGCAATCCCAGGTGACAGCAGGATTGAAAAGAAACAACTGGAAAAGCTGACATGATATGAGGATTTAAAGATCAAACTACAAAGACTGTGGCACAAGCCAGTCAAGGTGGTGATCGGTACATTGGGTGCAGTGCCTCAAGATCTTGGCCTGCACTTAAACACAATAGACGCTTACAAGATTACCATCTGCTAGCTGCAAAAGGCCACCTTACTGGGATCTGCACACATTATTTGCCAATCCATCACACAGTCCTAGACACTTGGGAAGTGTCCGATGTATGATCCAATACAACAGACAGCAGAGTGTCTGCTGTGGATTCATCTTGTGGTGTTTCAAATAATAATAATAATAATCATCATCATCATCATCATCTTTATTAATACCCTGCCACCATCTCCCCAAGGGGACTTGGAGCGGCTTACATGAGGTCAAGCCCAACAGTACAACAGAGCAAATATACAACATAAAATACAAACAGCAAAATATAATGAAAATTCAAAAAATAAATACAGAAAACAATATAAATGAACACACCATGTGATGCAGTCTAATTCCGCAAACCTTTAATCAGCATATGGCCAGCCCAGTTTCTCTTTTCACGCTGTCCAGTGTGACGCTGTGCACTGAGCAGAAAAAAAATGAAAAGCAGAAGTTCATCTTCAACAAGCTATGCAGTATTGCAAGTATAGTTGAGATGTTGCTGGGAAAGCAACAGGAAGGAGAACAAATCTGAGAAAAATGTCAGCTTTCCACCACGTTCATGTTAGCTGATAGGGGAAACTTCAAGCCAAACTTTTATATCGTCTTCATTTTGAGATTCTTCTATGTAGTGGTTGTGTCCTTTGCTAGAATTGTGTTGTTGGTCAGCTCATTCCACTATAAAGAGTTAAGTTTATTTCTGTTCAACCCTTTTTTGTTTTCCTCTGCAGTTACTTATACCCAGATGGGCGGAATCAGAACCCTGACTTGACCGGTCTGTGTGAGCCCACCCCACAGGACCACATTAAAGTGACACAGGTAAGCAAAAACGGCAGTCTCTTTCTTTGCCATCTTAGTCCACAGCTTTTATCTGGATGAACATTAGCCCTGGTTCCAAATTAGGCCTAGATATCTCTCAGAGTTAGTTTCAGGAAGATTTTTTTTTTTAAAAAAATAATCCAGTTTGAAACCAGTGTGGCCATGAGCCTTGCTTGGAGTGAAGATGCTGCATAGCTTTCTTTTAAGATTAGCTTTGTCTCCTCCTGGGATTGCTATTTGAAAACTGTGAGTGGATAATATTGGTGTTACCTTGAGCAAGTCACACTCTCAGTCTCAGAGGAATAAAATGGCAGTTGGGTAAATCTTGCTAAGTGAAACCTAAGATAGGGTTGCTGTAAACCAGAGTTGGCTTGAAGGGACACAGTGATAACATATTTGGAACTGGTTGTGTGGTAGTTATTTTAAATGACTCAATGAATATCTGAAATATTAAAAATTAATTAGGTATTTTTAATTACAGGAATGTGAAAGAGTTAAATGGATACAATGACTCAGCAAAAGCGGCAGTTCAGCATAAGCAAGTGTGCCTGTAGCTTAGTACCCCTTAGTCTGTGAGAGGTCTTTGTGGAAGAAGGGCCTCAGTGTGTTAATAGGCTTCAATATGAGAAGGCCTCAGTTAGTTTGCCTCAGTGGGAGAAAGGCTTCAGTCTGAGAGGAAGCCCCAGGTTGAAGGCCTCGTGTGTAAAGCTACTATGTGAAGCTCCAGTGAGAACGCCTAATATGTAAAGCTATTGTGTGAAGCTCCTGTGCAAATTAGGTGTGAGAAGAAATTATGAGAAAGGTCATTTGGCAGGTGAGAGCAAAGCTGCTTATCTGCATAAGAAAGAAACTCAGTTTGGAAGCAAAGAAAGGAAGCGCAAAGAACTTTATTTGTGTTATGGAAACCTTGTTCTTGTAAATAGTGCAATCATATTATTTTGCTATAAAGAAAAGCCTCCTATGGAAGATATAATATTGGTCTGTGTGTTTTTATTATTTTTATCATTTTGGGTTACTGGTGCTAGGTCATGCTGCTACTCATAAGTTACTCTGCTATAAATGGGGTGGATTTTTTTTTTTTTTGGTATTAGCCCACTTGCCTAGCAAGGGTTATTAGCCTAGTACAGGGGTCCTCAAACTTTTGAAACAGAGGGCCAGGTCACAGTCCCTCAAACTGTTGGAGAGCCAGATTATAATTTGGAAAAAAAATGAATGAATTCCTATGCCCACTGCACATATTTTATTTGTAGTGCAAAACACTTAAATGCAATACAATAATTAAACTGAAGAACAATTTAAACAAATATAAACTTATTAGTATGTCAATGGGAAGTGTGGGACTGCTTTTGGCTGATGAGATAGGATTGTTGTTGTTATGTGTGCTTTCAAGTAATTTCAGACTTAGGTTGACCCTGAGTGAGGACTGAGTAAATGACCTTGGAGGGCTGCATCTGGCCCCTGGGCCTTGGTTTGAGGATCCCTGGCCTAGTATAACCCTCAATACTACATACCATAATCTCTCTTCTCTTCCCTATCTCTCTTGCCTCAGGAACAATATGAATTGTACTGTGAAATGGGTTCCACCTTCCAACTGTGTAAAATCTGTGCAGAAAATGACAAAGATGTGAAAATAGAGCCCTGCGGCCACCTGATGTGCACTTCATGCCTCACTTCCTGGCAGGTAAGGCTGGCTGAAGTCTTGGCTTTCTGCTGTCAGTGTTCAGAGTGGTAACTATTAAACCTCCCTTGCCTGTGCTTGACATTCTTGAGGAATCAGCTGTGTGTGTGTGTGTGGCATTATCTTTAATGTAAATAAGCAGTTGCATTAGCATTAAGGCAATGAGATTTGCAGCAAAGTGATGTCACCGATGGTTTACATGAAATATGAGAAAGGTAGTTTGGGGTGGTACAATAATCTAGTTTGCCACATTGTAATTCCAATGAGTATATTGAAATTGTGATGTAATATTATAATCCTTTCTGGTGTATTTGGGTATTAGGATGTTTTAAGTTGTCAATTGTTTTGTGACCTGTTTCCCTTCTTGCCTTTCCCATAGGAATCCGAAGGGCAGGGCTGTCCATTCTGCCGCTGTGAAATTAAAGGCACGGAACCCATTGTCGTTGACCCCTTTGATCCCAGGGGGGGAGGAGGACTGCTCCGGCAAGGCGCAGAGGGGGCCCCTTCTCCCAATTATGAAGATGATGATGACGACAGAGCGGACGAATCGCTCTTCATGATGAAAGAACTGGCAGGCGCAAAGGTAATCTCTCCAGAGCTGTCCTGGAGGTCCAGGCCTTGTGTGTGGCCTCTCACCCAGGCCCCAGCCGATCCCAAGCTTGCTTCTTCAAGGCTGTGGTTTCATGGGCTTGGAGGCTATGACCCTGGGATGGGATGTACTTCTAACAGGTATTGCATACACTTCAGCTTTTCCATATCCAAATCTCAGCAGTCCCTTTATTGAATCAAAATACCACTCTGAGAAAGTGAGTCCTGCCATGTTCCTCTGCAGGGTCTCTTTTCAGGGTAATAACCAGCTGTGTCCAATTCAGTCCACACTGGACCGGTTTTGCACCTTTCTATTGGTGTTTTTTCCCTTTTACTCAAAGAATCCTTGAGATCCCTCCCGGAAACCTTCTAGTTCCCTTTTGTGCAGGAATGGTACCAGTTTAGCCATTTAAGGACCTGCATTTGAAGAATGAGATCACTACAAACCCAATCAACATTTGATATATGATTTGAGTTGTTGGAGGAAACCATGAAAAGGAGGAAACCATGAAAATGAACAAAATCTGGCTACCAGTATTAAAAAACTCTAAAATTACAAGAGCAGAACAACAGAGAGGAAACAAACAAGGACATCTAATCACCTCTCAACAAAAAATTGCCCCAGGCACTGCCAGGCCATCAAATGTTAATCAAGGTGGTCAGTTGAAACATTTACACCTAGCTCCAACAGACAAGAGTTATTTGTCGCTCCCTGGTCATTTCACAGATATATAAACCCTTTCCCCTAGTTCCAACAGACCTCACTACCTCTGAGGATGCTTGCCATAGATGCAGGTGAAACATCAGGAAAGAATGCCTCTAGAACAGGGGTCCACAAACTTTTTAAACAGAGGGTCAGGTCACAGTCCCTAAAACTGTTGGAGGGCCAGATTATAATTTGAAAAAAAACATGAATGAATTCCTATGCACACTGCACATATCTTATTTGTAGTACAAAAAAAACCTTAAAAACAATACAATAATTAAAATGAGGAGCAATCTTAACAAATATAAACTTATTAGTATTTCAATGAGAAGTGTGGACCTGCTTTTGGCTGATGAGGTAGGATTGTTGTTATTGTTGTTATGTGCTTTCAGGTCGTTTCAGACTTAGGTTGACCCTAAGCAAGGGCCGGGTAAATGACCTTGGAGGGCCACATTCGGCCCCCGGGCCTTAGTTTGAGGACCCCTGCTCTAGAACATGGCCATATAGCCCGAAAAAACCTACAACAACCCCTGAGTTGTCTTTCTTCATGTTACTGGAACCACACAAATGATTTCCATTTCCACTGTATTATAACAGATACTACTTGGTAAATTTTGACCATAAAAGACAGTTTTAGCCATCTCTAGTACCATCATTGATGTTTAGGATGGAAGACCATGCCATCTAGTGGCTTACATATGCACCCATTGGTAGCTGTGTGGCACATTTGCTGGTAAAAGAACCACATTGGTGTTCAGAGCAAATCCTTTCAAAGATGGGCTATCTGGATGAGTGGGCAACTAAATGGAGAAGAAGTACAAACACGATTGTATGTGCCTCTTCAGTCCATGAAGGAGTGAGGCAGAAGGATCTTGCATCAAATAGTTTTAAAAGTTTCAACGAGAACTTTGTTTTGCTTCCTTGCAGGTTGAACGCCCCCCTTCTCCATTTTCAGTGGCTCCACAGGCATCACTCCCTCCGGTGCCCCCGCGGTTAGATCTCCTGCAACAACGTGTCTCCAATCCTCCTGGAGCTTCAAGTCCAGGGACCACCTCTAAGGTATGACTGGGGCAAAAGTGGGAAAGGATGCAGTCATTCTGAGTATGAGGTTTTCCTTTCATCTGAGAAGACCCTGGTTTCCTGAGTTGTATAGAAACCCTCTGGCTTTTTGTTGCTTTGCTAGCGCACTTGGGTGTTTGCTTGGAGCCAAATTATTAATCCATCTGAAAAATAGCTGGGCTAACCACCAAAGCATCATTTCGATTGATGTTTGATTTTCATCCAGAATACCACTCAGACTTGCAGTTGTGCTGATGGGAATGGCCTTCCTTAATCCAAGCATTCACTTGTGCCACGCTGGCCCTCAGAGGCTTCCTTTCTCAGTCTAAAGAAGACTTGTGTAACTTGTCAGGCTGAAATTCCTATAGGCAAAGAAAGCCTCTTTGGGCCACAGATAGGTTTTTAGGATGTCACTTTCCAGGTAAAGCTATAATTAATGAACAAACCATTGTGCAAAATAAACTGTATTATATAAAGGGAAGTTGCAATTCATATCAATTCATTACCCTGATGATGCAAGGTTTTTTATTTATTACGAAATTGCATTCAAGGGATTACATTATTTTGCTAATTAACTAAATATAAACTTGGTTGCTGTGAGTTTTGTGGACTGAATTGCTAGTTCCAGAAGCATTCTCTCCTGATGTTTTGCCTATGGCAGGCATCCTCAGAGGTTGTGAGGTCTGTTGGAAACCAGGCAAGTGGGGTTTATACAACTGTGGAATCTCCAGGGTGGGAGAAAGAACTCTTGTATGCTTGAGGCAAGTGTGAAGGTTGCAATTAGCCATCTTGGTTAGCATTTAATGGCCTTGGAGCTTCAAAGCCTGGCTGCTTCCTGCCTGGGGGAATCCTTTGTTGGATCACCTTGACTAGCATTGAATGGCCTTCCAGCTTCAAAACCTCGCTAATTGCTGCCTGGGTGAATCCTTTATTGGGAGGTGATTAGCTAGCCATGATTGTTACCTGTCTGGAATTCCCCTGTTTTTGAATGCTGCTCTTTTTATTTACTGACCTGATTTTAGATTGTTTTAATACTGGTAGCCAGATTTTGTTCATTTTCATGGTTTCCTCCTTTCTGTTGAAATTGTCCACATGTTTGTGGATTTCAGTGGCTTCTCTGTGTCGCCTGACATGGTGGTTGTTAGAGGGGTCCAGCATTTCTGCAATATAAACAGTAAGAAAGCTTGTACCACTTAGCAATCACAGTGCTAAGAATGATATTTTAAAAAAATAATTAGCATTAGAAAATGAATAACTGGACAATGCTGGGTACATCAGCTAGTAATTTATAAATTATTCTCTTGAGTGAGTCACACTCTCTGCCTCAGAAAAAGGTGTAAACAAACCTTTTTTTCTGTCAACAGTATTGGGTGACACTGAGCAATAAAACCATTTCATTTCAGTTGTCTTGCTGTTTAACCCTTTCGTTGCCTTCCATTGGCTGAAGTCCTTGTCTAAAGTGTCAAAGTATTGCAAGATACTATGATCTTCTGATTAGACGTTGCTTGAGATGTTTGCCATTCTCTTCCTCCCTAGGCTGCACCGGGCTCCCTCCACAAAGACAAACCTTTGCCAATCCCACCAACGCATCGAGATCTCCCTCCTCCACCGCCTCCAGACCGGCCACATCCAGTTGGGGCGGACAATCGACCTCAGAGGCGGCCCTTGCCTTGCACGCCGGGGGACAAGTTGCCTCCTGTGCCCTGTAACCGCCAGGCAGAGCTCTGGCCCGTGCGGCCCATCCCCAAAGCGCCCGGCAGTGTCGCTTTAAGTTCTGGTGAGCCTTGGGCAGGCCGAGATGTGACAAACCGGCACTCCCTCCCGTTTTCGCTGCCTTCTCAGATGGACTCCAGAGCAGAGCCCCACCGGCATGGAAGCACTCTGAGCTTGGACACCACAGCATCAGTAAGTGTCCCTCGGGATCCCTTTCTCACACTCTCAGCCACATCCAAAAAGGCTGGGCATTGTTTTCCCATTCTGGGAGTCAAGGCAGCAGAGAGAAAGTTGAAACAGAGAGAACCCAAAGTGTACCTCATACAAAAGTCACATTGCACGAAAAGGCAATGCTTATGAAAAGATAGGATGGAGGATGTGCCATAACTATAACTCATTTGGTTATGGCATTCCATGAAGAACTGTGTAGTGGGCATGGCACTGACAAATAGACACAAGACTGTGTAATGACTAAATGGCAGAACCTTCAAGGTTTTATTGGCATGCCCTAAAGGTCAGTTGTCCATATTCTGTGGGAAAGGAAGCAAAAGGGTATTCCAAGCACTAGGGATCAGACATTGGTGTGGTTTTATGACCCTGGGTACAATGAGTTTATGAGAATCTTTTTAAATCAGTGGTTCCCAACCTACAGTCTGTGGACCACCAGTGGTCCACAAGAACTTAAATATGGTCCATGGCCTACATTGTTGCAACAAAAGCGACTGGTCTCGTGAAACCCTCTTATAGTGCCGAGGCTTATTAAATATGGTTTTCTGTGAGCAAGCAGATGGTAACTACTGGATGGTATATGTTCTGTATCATAAACTAGAGCTGATGTGGTCTATCCAATGCAATTTTCTGAATCAGCGCCCCAAATAACCGAATCTGAAGTTGACCAAAAACTGATTCATAACCTTTTGGTACTAATGTTGGAGAGTGTTCCCTGGTAAAGTTGTCCCTGGTCAACCTGGCTGCTGGTCAAATTGGTCCCTGGTCAAAGTAGTCACTGGTCAAGTGGTCCCTGGTCACAGTGGTCCCTGGTCAAGTGGTCCCTGGTCACAGGGGTCCCTGGTCAAGTGGTCCCTGGTCACAGTGGTCCCTGGCCACAGAGGTCCCTGGTCACAATGGTCCCTGGTCAAAGTGGTCCCTGGTCACAGTGGTCCCTGGTCACAGTAGTCCCTGGTCAAAGTGGTCCCTGGTTTAAAAAAAGGTTTGGAATCACTGTTTTAAATATTTATTTATTTACTGTATTTGTATACCGCCTTTCTCAGCCAATCGGCGACTCGAGGCGGTTTCCAACAAATCAGTATACATAAAACATAATATAGATAAAAAACATTAAACAGTATAAAACATCACAAAAGCATCTCTCAGTAAAAGAAACAACTGGTGCAGAAACAACTGGTGACGGAATGCAAGTCTAATTCATACATGGGCAAACTTTGGCCCTCCAGGTGTTTTGGACTTCAACTCCCACAATTCCGAACAGCCAGAGATAATGATTCTTCAACTAACTTAGGCCTGAGTCTGATAGGGCTTTATAGAACCTGACTTTGAATTGTGCCAGGAAACAGAATGGCAGCCAGTGCTTCATCATAGCAGACATTCCTGAAGAGATGACTGCTTTAACAATCCTGCCATAGTGAGACCTAAGAGAAAAATTGCCTCATGTGCTTAAGTGGTACAGCAGCTCTGTACTGGTTGAGTTGGGAAGTCTGTGAATGTTTATGCATCTCCACAATCATGTACACAACTTAACCTGTGACCAAATGAGGGTTAAACTTTTCTGTGACCTTACCTAGATCTTTTGAAATGACAGAGTTGTGGAAGTTTTGCACACTTGGAGCTTAGGTCTCAAGTTATGAGTTGGGTTAATGAGAGTGAGCGTTTGCACTTTTGAGCTCCACGCAGATCAAAGTACAGTGAGCCGGTTCACAGCATTACACAGTAAAATAGCTTTATTCATGTGCAACCCTTCTCAAGTTAATAGTGTGAAGGGCTGTTGAATTTTGAGGAAGTGGCTTAGGAAGGAATGTGGTGAGCACTTCTTCTTTGGAAACGCACATCATTTTCCTGTTTCCAGCACGTACCTCCAGAAACTCCACACTACTGTCAGTAGCATTTTAAACCCAGCCCTCTGAACCCAGCAGCGATGGTTTGGGACGGGATTGATGGAGTGATGAGGTGTCTTCACAACACTTTGTTCATATTTATTTATTTATTTATTTATCGTGTCAGGAGCAACCAGACATTTGTATTACATTTTTAACAAAAACAAACAAACAGACAGACAAAACACAGAGTTTGCAAGCTTGGTATTCTATTAAATGTCCTTTGACCAGTATCTGGCCCCTTGGAGTGCCTCTGGTGTTGCTGCAAGGAGGTCCTGTCATGTCATGGATTCCACCTTGTAGCCCCATTTCTGAAGGTTGGCTCTGCATCTCATGGTGCCAGAGCGCAGTCTGTTCAGCGCCTTCCAAGTCGTCCAGTCTTCTGTGTGCCCAGGGGGAGTCTCTCATTTGGTATCAGCCATTGATTGAGGCTCTGGGTTTGAGCCTGCCAGTTTTGGACTCTCACTTGCTGAGGTGTTCCAGCGAGTGTCTCTGTAGATCTTAGAAAACTATTTCATGATTTAAGTCGTTGACGTGCTGGCTGATACCCAAACAGGGGATGAGCTGGAGATGTCTCTGCCTTGGTCCTTTCACTATTGGCTGCTCCTTCCCAGCAGATGTCAGGTGGTACAATACTGGCTAAACAGTGTAATTTCTCCAGTAGTGTAGGGCACAGACACCCCATGATAATGCGACCTGTCTCATTAAGAGCCACATCCACTGTTTTAGCGTGGTAAGATGTGTTCCACACTGGGCATGCATACTCAGCAGCAGAGTAGCATAGTGCAAGGGCAGATGTCTTCACTGTGTCTGGTTGTGATCCCCAGGTTGTGCCTGTCAGCTTTCGTATGATATTGTTTCTAGCGCCCACTTTTTGCTTGATGTTCAGGCAGTGCTTCTTGTAGGTCAGAGAACGGTCCAGAGTGACTCCCAGGTATTTGGGTGCGCTGCAATGCTCCAGTGGGGTTCCTTCCCAGGTGATCTTCAGAGCTCGGGATGCTTGTCTGTTCTTAAGGTGAAAAGCACATGTAATTGGCAGTAAGAGCACCTAGAGCTTCGGAGAGCTTCTGTTCAACCATCTCAAAGCTCCCTGCTTGAGCAGTAATGGCACGATCATCAGCATAGATGAAGCTCTCTGTCCCTTCTGGCAGTGGCTGGTCATTTGTGTAAATGTTGAACATTGATGGAGCAAGCACGCTTTGTTCATATGAGTGAGATGCATTCAGCTTCCACATTGTCCACAGTTATATACAATAGTTATGTTTTCTCTGAGCCTGTTTCTTAGCTCTGTATACTTGCTGTGTCTTCATGATGTCAACCAAGAAGAAAAACTTCCCTGGAGCTCAATGCATATTTACAGATATAGCATATATACTCGAATATAAGCCAACCCAAATATAAGGTGAGGCACCTAATTTTACCACAAAAAACTGGGAAAACGTATTGACTTGAGTGTAAGCTGAGGGTGGGAAATGCAGCAGCTACTGGTCAATTTCAAAATAAAAATAGATACCAATAAAATTACATTAATAGTCCCCTTCTGGGTGAGAAGGGCGGCATATAAGTGTCGTACATAAATAAATAATAGAGTAAAATAATGTAAATGTAATAATAATAATAAATAGAGTAAATCTTATTGTTGCTCAGAATGGTTTGCAAGTGATGCCTAGAAGTTCCTTCCAATGCATCGAATGAGGATATTTGTTTCCCCCTCTTTCTCAATTGACCTGCTGGTAATAGTGTTTGACATCTTATTTCCTTGCAGAACCAACCCACTGGGCTCCCTGCTGGCTTGGATGCTGAACACTCCAAAATAAAACCGTCTTCTTCGGCCAATGCCATCTACTCCCTTGCTGCAAGGTATGTATTTTGGGGAATCTTTGCCCAGAAATGCAGCCAGTGCAGGTTTTGACTTATACAGTTGGTGGCCAGTGACTGTGGTTCTATGGATGGATTCCTCTTTTGGGAGCTGACCTCCTATGTGCACTAATTCAAGCATGTACCCTGTCTGTGATGTTTGAAATGCCTGAAACAGAATATAATATTTTATATAATATTTTACATATTTTATAGGTTTTTGTATACATCTATTATAAAACTCCAATATGCTGATGATAATGTAGTTTGTGCGCATTCAGAAGAAGGCCTACAAGCCACTCTAAACACGTATTGTCGAAGGCTTTCATGGCTGGAATCATCGGGTTGTAAGTTTTGTAAGGCTGTATGGCCATGTTCTAGAAGCATTCTCACCTGATGTTTCACCTGCATGTATGGCAGACATACTCAGAGGTTGTGAGGTCATTTTTTGTGTGTGTCAGGAGCAACTTGAGAAACTGCAAGTCGCTTCTGGTGTGAGAGAATTGGCCATCTGCAAGGACGTTGCCCAAGGGATACCTGGATGTTTTGATATTTTATCATTCTTGTGGGAAGCTTCTCTCATGTCCCTGCATGGCGAGGAGGAGCTGACAGAGGGAGCTCATCAGCGCTCTCCCCGGATTCGAACCTTTGACCTGTCACTCTTCAGTCCTGCCAGCACAAGGGTTTAACCCATTGCCCCACTGAGGGTTCCTGATGTTTAGGCTGATCATATCTTACAGGATTGTGCCTTTTATTTACTTATTATTATGTGATTTTGAGTTAGGACTCAATTACGAGAGTGGAGGATCCCCAGAGCTGTCAGTTTAGGAAACCATCAAGGGTGCAACGGATGTAATGCAAGGAAAGTATCATGAATCCTAAGGATGGAGTTGTAAGTATGCAATTGTCCTATTGAAATGAGCTTCAGTACAGATACAAGTTTAAGTAACTTTCATAATACATGCAGGACAAACTTCAATAGTGAAACTATATATAAGGTGAAAATATATAAGGTTTACAAAATAATTTCATAGGACATATATATCAATGAATATATCAAACTTGAAAACAGTTCACGTTGTGTTCAGTAAACTTGAGAATACACTTTTAATATGTCCATAATGTTTTCTACAAATGTTCACGTTGTGTTCCACAAACTTGGGAGTATAGTTCACGTTGAATGTATCAAACTTGGAAACAATTCGTGTTGTATTCAGCAAACTTGGGAGTACACAACAAGGTTCACCGGGTATTTTGTGTCCTTGTTTCAAGGTTGTGAGGTCTGCTGTAAACTAGGCAAGTGGGCTTTATATATCTGTGAAGTGTCCAGGGTGGAGAAACATCTCTTGTCTTCTTAATGCAGGTGTGAATGTTGCAATTGGCCACCTCGATTAGCATTTAATGGCCTTGTAGTTTCAAAGCTTGGCTAGTTGTTGCCTGGGGGGAATTCTTTGTTGGTAGGTGTTAGCTAGCCCTGATTGATTCTTGTCTGGAATTCCTCTGTTGAGTGTTGCTCTTTTTTACTGTCTCGATTATGGTGTTTTTTAATCCTGGGATCCAGATTTTGTTCATTTTCATGGTTTCCTCCTTTCTGTTGAAATTGCCCACATGCTTGCGGATTTTAATGGCTTCTCTGTGTAGTCTGACATGGTGGTTGTTAGCGTGGCACAGCATTTCTGTGTTCTCTGAGGATGCCTGCCATAGATGCAGGTGAAACGTCAGAAGAGAATGCTTTTGAAACATGGCCATACAGCCCAAAAAAACTCACAGCAACCCAATGATTCTGGCCATGAAAGCCTTTGACAACACATTGTGGGTAATATGTCAGTGTTACAGCAAAATGCATAGCTAAGTGACCTGAAATCAATGCTTTTATTTAGGTTCTATTTAGGCAGAATGTAAACCTGCTTTTTTGTCATGAATTTTGGCTTATTTTCAAAACCTGGGAATACCAATAATGGAAATAGACAAAACTATACAAGCAGCATTTCTTAAAGTTCCTGGCATCCAAGCCACGAACCAGATGATTTCCAGCCACTTACTTTGAAGCTTTCTTCTTTTTATTGTCTTCCTTACGCTTATCCCCAGACCGCTTCCTGGGCCGAAACTGCCGCATGGAGAGCCCTCTGAAAATGACGAAGACACCGAGTACATGTCGCCGTCCTCACTGCCCCTTGTGCCGCCGCTTGCCTCGGCCGGACAAAAGCCTGAGGCCAAATTGCCTTTGGAAGCGAGCCAGAGTTCACGGTGAGGCAAGACCCGTCCCGGACAGAATGGCCGCTCTGTGTCCGCTCTGCCGCCTCGTGTTCCTTTCCCTTTAGCTGTCTTTTTTCTTCAGGGAGCCTTCGGAGTGAAAACAAGTGCATTCGAATCCATCTGAAAATGTGCTTTAAATTTATTGGAGCCTGGAAAGACAGCTCCAAATGTGCCCTTGCTGTTTGTCTGAAAGATGCTTTCCCAACTGTTATATAAGCTGAGGCTTTGTGTGTGCATTCACTTGGGATGCAGTTAAAATCATAGAATCCTAGAGTTGGAAGAGACCTTGTGGGCCATCCAGTCCAACCCCATTCTGCCAAGAATCAGGAAAATTGCATTCAAAGCACCCCTGACAGATGGCCATCCAACCTCTGCTTAAAAGCCTCCAAAGAAGGAGCCTCTACCACTCTCTGGGGCAGAGAGTTCCACTGCTGAACAGCTCTCACAGTCAGGAAGTTTTTCCTAATATTCAGATGGAATCTTCTTTCTTGTAGTTTGAAGCCATTGTTCCACGTCTTAGTCTCCAGGGAAGCAGAAAACAAGCTTGCTCCCTCCTTCCTATTACTTCCTCTTACATATTTATACATAGTTATCATATCTTCTCTCAGCCTTCTCTTCTGAAAGCTAAACATGCCCAGCTCCTTAAGCCGCTCTTCATAGGGCTTGTTCTTCAGACCCTTGATCCTTTGAGTCACCCTCCTCTGGACACATTCCAGCTTGTCAACATTTCCCTTAAATTGCAGTTCCCAGAATTTTACACATTATTCCAGGTGTGGTTTGACCAAGGCAGAAGAGAAGGGTAGCATGACTTCTCTGGATCTAGACACTATACCCCTATTTATGCAGCCAAAATCCCTTTGGCTTTTTTTGCCGCCGCATCACATTGTTGGCTCATGTTCACCTTCCTGTCCGCAAGGACTCCAAGATCTGTTTCACACGTCCTGCTCTCGAGTCAGGCATCCCTCATTTTGTATCTTTGCATTTCATTTTTTTCTGCCTAAGAGGAGTATCTTGCATTTATCCCTGGTGAACTTCATTTTGTTAGTTTTGACCATTCATCTCTCTAATCTGTTAAGCCCTCTAAACCACCCTGGTGCAGTCAAAGGTTATACAAAAATTGGTTTACAGAAAATGTTACATCCCAAAGGGTCCAATCAGTTAATAAATCAATCACATTATTGATACCCACCATTTTCTCAAAATTGGGACTGCTAAGCGCTTTTAATCTTGTACCCACTACTTTGGCCTGGCCCAGTTTTATAGTGTCCTGATGTATTGTTTATTGCTTGTTGTTAATATTGCTTTAACTGTTTTTAATTTGCTTAAGTGTTGTATTGTTGTGTTGTGTTTTGAGGCCTTGGCCTATGTAAGCCGCATCGAGTCCTTCGGGAGATGCTAGCGGGGTACAAATAAAATAATAATAATAATAATAATAATAATAATAAGGAACCCCATTTTCTTAAGCAATAGACAACCTGTGCCCAGAATACTAGCCCGGACAACATGTTACAGCAAAATATAACTAGAACATAAACCAGTATAGGAATGGCTGTTGCCTGCTTCACAGATCCAGCATCACTTCTGAAGCAAATATTTCTCTTTTTCCCTTTCTTGCTTAGGGTGTTGGAGGATGAGGAGGACATGGACGGGTGCACCTATGAAGCCATGTTCAACATCCACTCGCAAGCAGCACCTTCTGGCTCTGAGGCTGCCAGCGCTCTTGGTAAGTTTCCTGAGAGAATGTGTGGAATGGGGACCTACAGCCAGGTTTTAAAATGTTTAGTTTATGTGAATGGAGGATCCAAGGGCCTGAATGTCTCAAGAGGCAGCATGGCTTGATGTTGGAGAAGGACTTAGACCATTTAATGTCTGTGTAAAAAAGATACATAGAGGCAAGATTCAAAGCTGCCTAAAGAAATGGATAGGAGAGTGCCTGGCTAATTATTGCCTGGAGACCATGAGTGTGCTTTGTGGAAAATGGTCATTGCAAGTACTGATTTAATTGTATGGGCAATGAAAAGCATGGAGGAAAGGATTCTTTAAAAAACAGGATGTTTTGAATAGTAAAGGTAAAAGTCTAGTCATGTCCAACTCTGGGGGGTGGTGCTCATCTCCATTTCTAAGTCAAAGAGCTGGCATTGTCCATAGACACCTCCAAGGTCATGTGCATGGAGCAGCATTACCTTCCCGCCTGTCGATCTATACACATTTGCATGTTTTCGAACTGCTAGGTTGGCAGAAGCTGGGGCTAACAGCGGGAACTCACCCTGCTTCCTGGATTTGAACTTCTGACCTTTTGGCAGCTCAGCGGTTTAACCCGCTGCGCCACTGGGGGCTCTTTGTTTTGAATACTCAAGATTAATCCATGAGGATTTTTGTTCATAAGGCAAAGGAGGAGATAGGAAATATTAAAACTGTAGTTGTGTTTGTAATGTTGGTAAGAGGTTGTAGTTGTGTTTGTAATGTTGGAGGCGTGTCTCTTTCATAGCAGGAAAGTCAACTTTTTTTCACCTTTTATCTTTTGAGCATTAGTATAACTTTGAAAATCTTTACAAAAGTAATGGATATTTATGTGCTATCATGCATTTAAGTACTTAAGGTTGTAATGTGCTTGTTTATGTTCTCTCTCATATATATATAATATATAATATATATATATAATTGAAGCAGTCATTGCCATAGAGTCATTCATTTTAAACGTGCCTTATCTTCATTTAGCCTGTCCCTGGTGCATGAATTATATATGATTCTGGAAAGCCTTGGGCATTGGGATAAATGCAGGCACTTTGAAAATATTGTTTCCCTCTTGGAATGGTTCCACTTTAGTGAACAATTGGAAAGTGTTTGCTTACGTCCTGTTGGTATCCAATCCATCTATCTCCAACTTTGTCTTGTTTGAGGTTTGGGCTGTCAGAGGTTCTCTTTTGAGACTCGTTCTCTATGAAAGGGGTTGCAGGGCCTCAGGCTTGTAGCTAATGCCGTGGTCTCCTTTATTTTCTCCCCCCTTGTCAGAGGGGATCGATAGCACAGCTTCCAATGCCACCAATGGTCCTGAGGAGTCGGAAAATGAGGAGGATGGTTACGATGTGCCCAGGCCAGCTCTCCACATGACCATGGCCCGGCGGACGCTCTCCGATATCTCCAACGCAGCCTCTGCCTTCAGCCGTGCTTCTCTGGATGGGGAAGTCCTAGCGGGTGCGTAACCCCAGCCCTGGTCATTGTTCAGCTTGGCAGCTTTATGAACCTTTATGCCTTTGTGAACCAGCCCTGTCTCTCCGTAGGATCCATTCATGATCTGGAAATATTCTAAGGTTGGGGGCAAGAAGTGTAGATAACGGACATGCAACATTTTGCCACAAGGATGCTTGGGATGGCAAGGAGGAGCAATCCACTATGATTGGGTTTAACCCCCACTTTACTGCTTTAATGTTTTTCCAGTCAGTAACTTGTTTCTGGCGTGGGCTGGTCCATGAGGTCACGAAGAGTCGGAGACGACTGAACGAATGAACAACAACAACTTGTTTCTACCCATATTACCTTTCCTTTCTTCCTTCCTTCCTTCCTTCCTTCCTTCCTTCTCCCTCCCTCCCTCCCTCCCTCCCTCCCTCCCTCCCTCCCTCCCTCCCTCCCTCCCTCTCTCTCTTTCTTTCTTTCTTTCTTTCTTTCTTTCTTTCTTTCTTTTCTTTCCTCCCTTCTTCCCTCCTTTCCTATTTCCTTTCTTCTTTTCTCCCCTCCCTCTCTTCTTTCCCCCTCTCTCATTCCTTTCCTTCCTTCCCTTTCTTCTTTTCTTTCCTCCCTTCTTTCTCCATCCTTCACTCATTTCCTTCCTTCTCTTTCTTCTTCTCTTCCCTCCCTTCTGTCTCCCTCCCTCACTCCTTTCCTTCCCTCCCTCCTTTCCTCTTTCCTTTTTTCTTTTCTTTCCTCCATTCTTCCTCCCTCCTTTCCTCTTTTCTTCCCTCCCTCCTTTCTCCCTCCCTCCTTTCCTTTTTCCTTTCTTCTTTTCTTCCCTCCAGTCTTCCTTCCTCCCTCCCTCCCTCCCTCCCTCCCTCCCTCCCTCCCTCCTTCCTTTCCTTCCTTCCTTCCTTCCTTCCTTCCTTCCCCCATTCATCTATGCTTTTTCTTTTCTTTCTTTCTTTCTTTCCTTCTTTCTCCATCCTTTCCTTCATTCCCTCCCTCCTCTTTCTTTCCTTTCTGCCCTTCCTCCTTACTAAATTGTGTTTTTTATTTCCTCCTTGTTATTTATACTTACTAACATCCATTCCTTATACGTTTGTCAGAGAATGACAGAATATTGAAAACTGCTAGAGAAAGGGCTTAGGGGCTCCATTGAAATAAATGTTGGCTCTTTCCAGTCTGGTTGGCGCTCAGGGGGTTAAACCCAATCGCATTGGGTAACTCATCCTGTCATCTCAGAATGGACCTTCACAGTAAGCCAGGCATGGGCAAACTTGGGCCCTTCATGTGTTTTAGACTTCAACTCCCACGGCTGTTAGGATTTGTGGGAGTTGAAGGCCAAAACACGTGAAGAGCCCAAGTTTGCCCATGCCTACTATAAGCCCTTCGCATCTTGTTACTGCATTTCTTTCAGTCCTGCCTGTTACTGTGAGAGATTGGACACTTACCTCTTTCTGTTCTGGAGTGTATTCTGTGGAGCGCTCTCATATCCCCTTTCCCCTTCCATAGTTTTTAGAAGAAACGAGGAAGTGGCCACAGTCTGGTTTTGAGCAGTTCCTTTTTCTTGCATTTCTCGGGCGCTCTATATATAATCTAGTGGATACTTCTGCTTTGAACTAGTGAGCCACATGAGTCCCAGCTCTTCACTCTGAAATGTGTTGGCATACAACCCCTTAAAACAAATTTACTTTTATTTTAGGGGTGGGCAGTGCATAGGATATGGTGTTTGTTACTTAAAACTCAAATAAGAAAACAGTACTTAAACATACTGTTCTGGTACAGCTGTACCAGGAGCTCCAATTTTATTTGCTTTGTATTAAATGTTTGCTTGCAGTCCAAGGTTTCAGGGACTCTGCAGATAGGTGGCTTCCTTTGGTTGCAGTCATAGGGCAAGTCACCTGTCCATCATTGTTAAGTTTGGTCCCACCCCTTGCTCAGGGCAATTGGGAAGGGAAGGGAGCCATTTTTAGTTAGTCTCAGCAAGGAAAGCTAATGTACAGGACGTGTGCAAGCTCCCCCTGTACAAAAGCTTCAACCCTTAAGACTTTCCGGGAGAGAACAGTCTTAAGAGCATCCAAAGATCTCCAGAGATTTCCAGGGAAACAGCTCTTGAGGAATTTCGGAGGGCAAACAGTTTGGAAGACCACAAAACTCCAACTGGAGAATCTACTGGCCTTACTGGTAGGTCCACTTGGTGTTTCGAGAAGCAGCTCGACCCAATAGCATAGCCCACATCAGTAAGGATTAGATTACAGTCAGCCTGGGAAAAGTTAAAAAGGGATTTTCTTTAAAGAAAAAGAAACAGTTACTGAAGACAGTTGCCTGTCCTTTGAGGACAAGTTTAGGAAGCCACCAGTTGCATAAAAGCCTGGAAACATTAACTTTATTGAAGACAAGAACGGTTTTTTTTTTATTGTTATTCTTCACAAGCCATCTAAAGACTTTTTGTGGTGGAAAGTCCCTGAGAGCTTCTCTTTGGGCCCCCTGGCTTCCCGCTGGGCAAAGGTCGCACGTCCTGATTTAAAGGCAATTCTTTATAGGCCCAGCGCGCGACAGAACACATACTGTTGCACCTCAACAGGAATTCACCTTGCTCACAGCACTCACTAGGAAACCAGACGTGGTAATAAACAGTTTATTGATAAAACACATTTAAGAAAGGGCCAAAGGCATGTTAATAATAGGGTAAAAATCCAAGTGTTAATGCAGAAAGTAAGTCCCAAGGGCAAAAGGTAAATCCAAAAAACAAGTTAAAACATGAACATTAATCCAAAAAATAAGGAACAAAACAGGAACATGAATCCATAAAACCAGAAGCAAAACATAACCAGGAATCTTGGGCCTTGAGCTAAAGCATGAACCAGGAACAAGACAGTTGCGACATCACTTGATCTAAACTCCTAACAGTTCTCTCTCTAACTTAAGGGCTGCAAGACATGAACACATTCCTTTGACCTTGAGAGGCCCGCTTTTGCCTCTCTTTTCCATAGCTTTTCTTGCACCTGAATTTCTGCCCCCTCAGAAGTAGCCTGATATTTCGGCCTAAGCCAGTTGCTTCCTTGGATGAGCTAAAGTTATCCTCTCCTCCCTGTCTGTTGGCTTCCAAATCAGTTTCACTCTCACACTTTGACTTAGCCACAGTATCTTGGTCCAAAACTCCCTCTGATCTTTCAGCTGGAGAACCATCTTGCTCTAAGACCCCCTCGGTCTGGGAACCCACAGAACCATCAGACGCTGCTCCTTCAAACCCCTCATCTTCATCAGCTGACTGGCGCAGTGGGTTAAACCCCTGTGCCAGCAGGACTGAAGACAGACGGGTTGCAGGTTCGAATCTGGGGAGAGGTGGATGAGCTCCCTCTATTGACTCCAGCTCCTCATGCGGGGACATGAGAGAAGCCTCCCACAAGGATGATAAAAACATCAAATCATTCAGGCGTCCCCTGGGCAAAGTCCTTGCAGACGGCCAATTCTCTCACACCAGAAGCGACTTGCAGTTTCTCAAGTCGCTCCTGAAACGACAAAAAAAAAATCAGCTGACTGAACCACAACACATACATAAATATACTTGATCCAGACTTACATACTTGACTGCACAATTTATCTTATGGATATACACCTCATTGTGAGGAGTGTCTTGTTGTGAAGAACGCCTGGCTCAGAAGTCTATGCTTCTTCTTCTTCCCAACCTTGTCTTTCTCTCCCTTCCAGGATTTTCTGATGGCGCCCAGGTTCCGGAGAGGCCCCCCAAACCCTTGCCACGAAGGATCAACTCCGAGCGGAAAGCAGGCAGCTGCCTGCCGGTGGGCGGTGGAGCAGGGCCGGTCCCGGCCGCCGCCTCCCTGCAGCTCTCCAGCGAGATCGAGAGCCTCATGAGCCAGGGCTACTCATATCAGGACATCCAGAAGGCCCTGGTCATTGCCCACAACAACATTGACATGGCCAAGAACATCCTCCGGGAGTTTGTCTCGGTCTCGTCCCCAGCCCACGTGGCCACATAGCACAGCCCCACGCTCTGCCTGGGACCCCCTGCCTGGGCGGCACCCTGCCCAGCCTCTTCTAGAGGAGTTCATAGGCTCCTGGAGGGACTTCCTGAGAAGTCAGGCCTGCCTCGACGGAGCATCATCGGTCATCAGGGTTTTATGCGATTCCAGGTGTCAAACGCGAGCGGAGTGAAGCGGAGCGGATAGGTGTGCGTCCTCGACAGTCTGTGTGTGTCTTTTCCGGAGTCTCCCCCGACCCCTGCACTTTCTAACTTGAGAGAAAACGGACGTGTTGTGTTTCGATAGGTATGCCTAGGCTCCTCTACTGGGCTGGGATATATATATAAAAATATGTCTCGTGCTGTGAATTCAGACTGGATGCCGGCTTCTCGAATGGCATCTCCACGTCGCTCATGGCGTGCCCTCGCGCGGTTCAGGGCACCAGACGTGGGCCTCTTTGCTGCTGTATGTTTTGGCTCAGGCTTTTGAGACCAGATCCTAGACGACGGAAGAGGTTTCAGTCCTTTCCTTCTGTAATACTATCCTCCCCTAGGCTTGCTCCCTTCCGTATTGGCAGTCAGGTCTACTTTGTTGTTGTGCTGAGTCTCTTCCTTGACAGCATTGCTTGCCACACACTGGATTGCAAGGCACTGTAGATGCTGGACTGTTCTCGCCTGCGCTGGTGAGGCTCAGATGCTGCTTTATTCCCTCGTCCTGAGCATTATATTTGGAAGTCTTTTCACGTTGAATCCAGACTGTTGTGGAGCGGAGTCTTCCAACCGTCATCTTGCAGCACTCCCGGTGCTTTCGCTGGTTGGCACAACATAGGGCATCTTTGAGGCACCTCATGGTTGCCGTTCCATCCTCTCCTTAGTCAGCTTCCTTTCAAAGTGGGAGATAACCACCTTCTGATGTAGATATGTTTAACCTCCCAAGGAAATCTCTTCCCAGCTCAGTAAAAAAGAAATACCACTCTTCATGAAACATTATTTTGAAAAAGAGATCTCTTACTCTATCCTTGTTCCTTTGGAGATGGGTGGAAGTTCAGACCTTTTGACGGGTGACACGACACATTTAGTTGTTTCTTTTTTCAGAATGGAAGTTTGCAGATTGGGTGGCAATTCTAGAAAAAGGTGGATTTGGGCCTGGACCACCACAGTCCAGTCAGAGGACTTTACTGCAGCATCAGCTGCGACAACGAGATGTCTATCTTGACATACATTGCATGTTTGATTCTAAAGAGCATTGGTTTCTCTTTTCCTGATAAAGAAATGCTATCTCATCCATTGAAAGATGGAACCAGGGGAAAATTGCATTTGTACAAACTGTGTTTCACTTTATGTGGACAGCCTTGATTGGAAATTCTGGCAGAGGATGTTTGCGCGGGGATCTATTTGGCGGCAAGTTATTCGCATTGCATGGGGAAAAGTGTGAAGATTGGAAGCCACTATTGGCTGTCTCTTGCTGTGGTGCCGAAGCTGAGTCACTAACTTGGCCAGCGGTTGCTCTTGCGTAACTTTTCCTGGCCCAGGTGAAGAGCTCTCCGAAGCCAACGCCTCATTGACGCTCCATGCATGAGACACTCAGCAACAACATCAGTCCAATTTTGCTGTTTCCGCGTGAAACACTGAAAATTTTCCACCTGGCAGGCCTCAAACAGTGTGTTTTGTAGGGTTTGCTATGATTTTTCAGATCCTGGTGACATTTATCAGTGGCTGAGTGAACCCCGTTGAGTAAGAAGAGCTGTGACTGGGCCATTTCTTAAGAACCAAGTGGACTGTGCTTTCCTAAGTTGGTAGGATCATGGAAATTCCCTTTTTCTCCCCAAAGGGCCCACCGACTGCACATTGAGTTGCAGTTCGGTTTGCTAAAACTGCAAAAACCAGTTGGAAGAAGCTGTTGAGGTAAATAAACAGCACTGAGTTGGCAACCAGCCTTCTTTGCCAGCGTGCCCAAGAATGCCTTGGCCAAAGGAGTAGTACCAATGTGTCTCTGTGGATAATGGGGCACTTGTGAGACACTTGAAATGCCAAGGCTGTCAGGACCATTCCAGAACTAGCTTGAGCCTTGTCGCATGTGTAGCCGACTGTGGACTTTTCTGCATGTGTCCTCTCTCTATCCACGTCTTGTGTCTTAAATAACTTCTCTTAAAGCGGCTCTTTCCTCCTCCAACCAGATGAATGTCTTTGTTTGCAAGCACAAGGGGAGGCAGAGCGGAAAGGCTTCCCGAAATGTAACTCCTGCTGCTTTTAAATCCCAACCTTGTCTCTTACTTTTTTATAAAGCTGGACTTTGTTTTGACTCTCAAGCCAAATGTATAGTGCCTTTCGAGAGGGAGAAAATGCTGTAATCACTAGGCTTTGAGCCAAAATAGGAGAGACGGATGGGGAGATTTGACTGGGGAAACGAAGGAGCATTTCTTTACATTCAGCGGCTTGGAAGGTGCTCTCAGGATGGCATGTCAAGACTCACCTTGGCGAGCTTTCCTACCTTTTGCCCTTGTAGTAACCATGCATGGTTGGCATTGACGGCCGCCCGAAGCTTGTGTTGAAGTGGCTACAACAAATGATGATGAGTTGAAGGAGTGGGTTGTTGTAGGTTTTTTCGGGCTATATGGCCATATTCTAGAGGCATTCTCTCCTGACGTTTCGCCTGCATCTATGGCAAGCCTCCTCAGAGGTTGTGAGGTCTGTTAGAACTAGGAAAATTGGGTTTATATATCTGTGGAATGACCAGGGTGGGACAAAGAATTCTTGTCTGTTGGAGCTTGGTGTGAATGTTTCAACTGACCACCTTGATTAGCATTTGATGGCCTGGCAGACCGCGCAAAAAGAATCTGCGAACCCCACCTCCTCCAAGATGAACTGAACCACCTAAACTGGGCTTAACAGGCCAATGGATAATCCACCTCTGGCATCAGAAGAGCTGCAAGACCGAGAACAAGCACGAGAGTAAAGACAAAGATCCACCCAGAAGAAAAGTGTCCTAGGTGTGAATGTTTCAACTGACCACCTTGATTAGCATTTGATGACCTGGCAGTGCCTGGGGCAATCTTTTGTTGAGAGGTGATTAGATGACCTTGTTTGTTTCCTCTCTGTTGTTTTGCTGTTGTAATTTTAGAGTTTTTTTTTAGTACTGGTAGCCAGATTTTGTTCATTTTCATGGTTTCCTCCTTTCTGTTGAAATTGTCCACATGCTTCCTGTGGATTTCAATGGCTTCTCTGTGTAGTCTGACATGGTGGTTGTTAGAGTGGTCCAGCATTTCTGTGTTCTCCAATAATCTGCTGTGTCCACAGATATATAAACCCATTTCCCTAGTTCCAATGGATCTCACTACCTCTGAGGATGCTTGCCATAGATGCAGGCGAAACGTCAGGAGAGAATGCCTCTAGAACAGTGTTTCTCAACTTTCCTAATGCCAAAACCCCTTAGTACAGCTCCTCATGTTGTGGTGACCCCCAACCATAACAATATTTTTGTTGCTACTTCATAACTGTAATTTTGCTACTGTTATGAATAATAATGTAAATATCTGATATGCAGGATGTATCTTCATTCACTGGACCAAATTTGGCACAAATATCCAGTACGCTGAAGTTTGAATACTGGTAGGGTTGGGGCGGGGGTTGATTTTGTCATTTGGGAGTTGTCGTTGCTGGGATTTATAGTTCATCTACAATCAAAGAGCATTCTGAACTCCACTAATGATGGAATTGAACCAAATTGGCACACAGAATTCCCATGGCCAAGAAAAAATACTGGAAGGATTTGGTGGGCATTCACTTTGAGTTTTGGAGTTGTAGTTCACCTAATTCTAGAGAGCACTGTAGACTCAAACAATTATGGATCTGGACCAAACTTGACATGAATACTCAATATGCCTAAACATGAACATTGGTGGAGTTTGGGGAAAATAGACTTGACATTTGGGAGTTGTAGTTGCTGGGATTTATAGTTCATCTACAAAGAGCATTCTGAACTCCACCAATGATGGAATTGAACCAAATTGGCACACAGAATTCCCATGACCAACAGAAAACACTGGAAGGATTTGGTGGGCATACACTTTGAGATTTGGAGTTGTAGTTCACTTACATCCAGAGAGCACTGTAGACTCAAACAATGATGGATCTGGACCAAACTTGGTATGAATACTCAATATGCCCAAATGTGAACACTGATGGAGTTCAGAATTCTCTTTGATTGTAGATGAACTATAAATCCTAGCAACTACAACTCCCAAATATAAGGTCTATTTTCCCCAAACTCCACCAGTGTTCACATTTGGGCATATTGAGTATTCATACCAAGTTTGGTCCAGATCCATCAGTGTTTGAGTCTACAGTGCTCTCTAGAGTTTGGGGAAGATAGACTTTGACATTTGGGAGTTGTAGTTGCTGGGATTTATAGTTCATCTACAATCAAAGAGCATTCTGAACTCCACCAACAATAGAATTGGTCCAAACTTCCCACACAGAACCCCCATGACCAACAGAAATTACTGTGTTTTCTGAAGGTCTTTTGCGACCCCTCTGATACCCCCTCGTGACCCTCCCAGGGGTCCCGACCCCCAGGTTGAGAAACACTGCTCTAGAACAGTGATGGGCAACCTTTTGAGCTTGGTGTGCCAAAATTTGCCAAAAACCTGAGCATAATTTGGGTGGGGTGTCAACTTCGAGAAAAAACCCCCCATAATTTTGCAATATTTATAGTTAAATAAAAAAATGTATATTCCATGCTGAGTTATGCTCCCCATGCTCTATTCTGCCTTGGTCAGAATACCTGGAATATTGTGTCCTATTCTAGGCATCACAATTTTGCAATATTTATAGTTTAAATAAGAAAAATGTATATTCCATGCTGAGTTATGGAGCGAACAATGCTCAAACGTGCAGATGTTAAATTTGTAGAGCCTTTTACAAATTTAAGGATGGAATTAGGTTGGCTCTTATAAGGTGTACTTCTCTGTATGCGGCCGCATGTGGCCACGTGTCATCAAAAATAGCCTTGTGTGTCAGTGTTGACACGCGTGTCATAGGTTCACCATCATGGCTCTAGAACATGGCCATTTAGCCTGAAAAAACCTACAACAACCCAGTGATTCTGGCCGCGAAAGCCTTCGACAATACAGTTAAAGAAGTCACAAACGATGATGAGTCTCATCCACAAACCCAAACTTTCCCCGGTCTTAATTTCTCCCTCCGTAAACGAAGCTGCGCATGTCACATCTCACCGGAAGCAAGAGGCATCATGGTGTGTTCCATCCAGAAGCAAAAAAGAAAACCCAATTCTGTCGCTTTTCTTTCTTCCCATCCCACATTTGACCAGAAGCAAGGGATATTTGGAAGAGACTTGTTTAGTGCCAACTTTCCTGCTGTCCTTGAGACCTCAGACTGAACATGATCCATCGGGGTCTTCTCTCGTACTGTTTCAACTCCGGTTCATTTCTCTCCATCGTGTGAAGTTTTCCTGTGGATTCCGCCCTTGCGTCTTTGGCGTTCCGTGCCTGTTTGGCCTCCGGAGGTTCTCGTATTTTGCCTTCCTTTGCTCTTACGGCATCCGCATGCTTTTACGAACGCCGCCCTTCCAGGAGCCAATTCCGGACAACGATAAGCAAGCCACTGTTTCAACTCACTGACAAAGAACATTGCTGTCCTTGGGACTCAAAAAGATGGAGAAGACGGAAATTTATAAATGGGAGAGAGGTGTAACCAGTAGCTTTATTTCTCTTGAAGGTCGAGAACCGATTTTAATATCAGTGTTAAAAAAAATAAAATTCAGATTTTCACTATTTTAAAAGTTATAATAATGTCATTAATATAAAAAAAAGTATATTAGCAGTATTTAATCCTTTCAGACCTGTAAAGAATAAGGACAGAAGGTAAATATTCTTTCAGAGTAGCTGAGCTTTAAGGTTCATTTGGTCTAAAGAAAAGAAAAAAAGTCCTCATTTTTGTTCTGCCGGATGCATTGTTTAATGTTTTAGAGGTTATACTAATGTTATTTATTTTTTATTTTTCATTCTCGTAAGCTACCCACTAAAGAGCTTGTGAGGGGAGGGGAGGAGCGGGAGAGGGGAAGGTTTATGGTATTCCGTGTGTATGTGTGTGCGTGCGTGCGCGTTGGTTAAAAGGAAAAACAAAAAAACAGAAGTTTTATTTTTAAATAAATTTCTTTGTTGTAGCATACGATTGTGTCGTGTCCATTGCAGCTCCCCTGGAACTGAACTGCTCCCAGCAGCAAAAATACAGGTTGGATAGGTTGCTCCCCAGGCCTTTGATGCCCTGTGCATCACATGATGCATGGTCCGTTTCAGTTGTAACATGTCATGCTCCCCATGCTCTATTCTGCCTTGGTTAGACCATACCTGGAATATTGTGTCCAATTCTGGGCACCACAATTGAAGAGAGATATTGACAAGCTGGAATGTGTCCAGAGGAGGGCGACTAAAATGATCAAGGGTCTGGAGAACAAGACCTATGAGGAGCGGCTTAAAGAGCTGGGCATGTTTAGCCTGAAGAAGAGAAAGCTGAGAGGAGACATGATGAGGGCCAGGTAAAAATATGTGAGGGGAAGTCATAGGGAGGAGGGAGTCAGATGGTGAGACTCTGATTTCCGAAGTCACAATGTGGCTTTTGGAGTAATGTGTTGACTTCTACAAGCGAGGTGTTTACCGTTGCTTAAAAAAGATGGGAGAAGTGTGTGTCCCTATATTGTGGCACCCATGGAGAGAAGGACTCAGAACGGGGGCAAGTTTCATTGCTCTTAGTCCACAGGAAGAAGTGGGGCAGGACAAGCTGGAATGTCTCAATAGGGGTATAGTGTCTACATCAGTGGTTCTCAGCCTGGGGACCCCATATGTTTTTGGCCTTCAACTTCCAGAAATCCTAATAGCTGGTAAACTGGCTGGGATTTCTGGGAGTTGTAGGCCAAAAACATATGGGGACCCCAGGTTGAGAACCACTGGTCTAGATCCAGGGAAGTCATGCTCCCCATGCTCTATTCTGCCTTGGTCAGACCACATCTGGAATACTGTGTCCAATTCTGGGCACCACAATTGAAGGGAGATGTTGACAAGCTGGAATGTGTCCAGAGGAGGGCGACTAAAATGGAGAACAAGCCCTATGAGGAGCGACTTACGGAGCTGGGCATGTTTAGCCTGAAGAAGAGAAGGCTGAGAGGAGACATGATAGCAATGCATAAATACATGAGAGAAAGGAGGGAGCAAGCTTGTTTTCTGCTGCCCTGGAGACTAGAACGTGGAAGAATGGCCTCTAAAAACAAGAAAGGAGATTCCATCTGAACATGAAGAAATGCCTAACTGGGAGAGCTGTTCAGCAGTGGAACTCTCTGCCCGGAGTGTGGTAGAATCTCCTCCTTTGGAAGCTTTTAAACCGAGGTTGGATGGCCATCTGTCAGGGGTGCTTTGAATGCAATATTCCTGCTTCTTGGCAGAATAGGGATGGACTGGATGGCCCATGAGGTCTCTTCCAACTATCATTCTATGATCCAAGAACCTCCTGACTGTGAGAACTGTTCAGCAGTGGAACTCTCTGCTCCAGGGTGTGGTGGAGGCTCCTTCTTTAGAGGCTTTGAAGCAGAGGCTGGATGACCTTCTGTCAGGGGTGCTTTGAATGTAATTTTCCTGCTTCTTGGCAGAATGGGGATGGACTGGATGGCCCACCAGGTCTCTTCCAACTCTATCATTCTATGATCTAAGAACTCCCTGACTGTGAGAGCTGTTCAGCAGTGGAACTCTCTGCCCCGTGAGGTCTCTTCCAACTCTATCATTCTATGATCTAAGAACTCCCTGACTGTGAGAGCTGTTCAGCAGTGGAACTCTCTTTGCCATGAGGTCTCTTCCAACTCTATAATTCTAGGATAAATCTTTAATGAGCGTCCCGAAATTAGGATGTGTGTTACAATCACAGAAATACAGTACGATGCTCTTGCTTTGAATATCTCCCCCGTCTTCCCAAAAAAAGCCAACTCAAAGAAGTTTTAATATTTTTATTATTTTTTCATATATATAATATATATAAAAAACCCTGCAACTCAGACACTCTTAAATTTACACACACATCAACAGAAATATGTATAACAAAAAGCTTTTCGTTTTGGACCGTTTTCAGGCTGGACAAGTCATCTGCCTCCCCGTGTTTTGGTTCATGAGTTTGCACGTTTTTTGTCCTCTAAAGCAGGAATGCGCCAACTTGGGCCCTCCAGGTGTTTTGGACTCCAACTCCCATCATTCCTAACAGCCTCAGGCCCTTTCCTTTTCCCCCTCAGCCGCTTAAGCGGCTGAGGGGGAAAAGGAAAGGGCCTGAGGCTGTTAGGAATGGTGGGAGTTGGAGTCCAAAACACCTGGAGGGCCCAAGTTGGCCCATTCCTTGGGGAACGGGAGCGGAGAGATTTGTCTCCAAACTCAACGGAAGAGTTCCCAGCCTCTCTACTTGACCTTGCCGTTTTGTCCTGGGCAAATCCGATCCTTTGCCCGTTTCCACGCATCGTTTCCTTCCAAGCAAAGCAGACCTGGAGGCGGTTTTCCTCGAGACAGTCAAGTGCTTTGCTTAAGGAACTTGTCTTAGGAATTTTTTGGGGGGCGAGAGGGAACAGTTTGGGGGAAACGACCTATAAACCAGCAAACAGAAACGCATCGGACTATACATTTTGTACATACCTCCCCAAAAGAGCGGGGTGCCTTGTTGCTATCGTAACGCCTTGAAGTGCCGAGAGAACCTTCACTTGTGCAGAATTAAAGTATGCCTTTGCTTGGAAATTAAGCCTGACCGAAGTCCCTGCCAAATTTGAGTTTTCCATCTTGGTCTTTTTGTTTGTGGCAAATAGGAATCTGGCTTTCAATTGTTGCTACTGTTTAGATCAGGTATGGGCAAACTTTCTAACTGTTAGGAGGACCGGCTGCCCGGTGATGGAAGGAAGGAAAGTGAAGGAAGGGAAGAGAGAAAGAAGGGAAGGATGGAAGGAGAAAGGGAGAGAGGGGAAAAAGGAAGGAAAGAGGGAAAAGGATAGATGGAAAGGAAGGATAAAGGAAAGAGGAAAGAGAGAAAAGGGAAGGAAGAAGGAAGGAAGGAACGGTGGAAGGGAAGGATGGAAGGGAAGAAGGAAGGGAAAAAAAGAAGGGATATATTTTATTTTATTTATTTTACTTAAAACTTTTATATCCCGATCTTCTCACCTTCTTAGAGGGACTCAGATTGGCTTACAGCAAGGATTCAATATAGAGAAGGATGGAAGGATAAAGGAAAGAGAGAAGGAAAAAGACACAAGGGAAGGGAGGGAAGAAAGGCAGGCAGGTAGGAGAAAGGGAGTGGGAAGGATGGAAGGAGGAGGGAAAGAAGGAAGGAAGGGATAAAGAGAAGGATGGGAAGGATAAAAGAAAGAGAGAAGGAAAAGACAAAAGGGAGGGAGGGAGGAAGGGCAGGCAGGCAGGCAGACGGAGTGTGAAGGATGGAAGGAGGAGGGAAGGAAGGAAGGAAAGGGAAGGAAAGAAGGAAGGACGAAAAGGTGGAGGGATGGAAGGAAGGGAAGGATAAAGGAAAGAGAGAAGGAAAAAGACAAAAGGGAAGGAAGGAAGGCAGGAAGGAAGGAAGGGAGTGGGAAGGATGGAAGGAGAAAGAGGGGGGAGGAGGAAGGAAGGAAAGAGAAAGAAGGAAAGAAAAAAGGAAGGGATAGAGAGAAGGACGAAAGGGTGGAAGGGAAGGATGGAAGGAGAGAGCAGGAAGGAAGGGATAAAGAGAAGAATGGTAGTAAGGAAGGGAAGGATAAAGGAAAGAGAGAAGGAAAAAGGGAAGGAAGTAAGGCAGGAAGGAAGGAAGAGAGTGGGAAGGATGGAAGGAGAAAGGGGAGAAGGAGGAAGGAAGGAAAGAGAAAGAGGGAAAGACAAAAGGGAGGGAAAGAGGGAAGGACAAAAGGGTGGAAGGGAAGGATGGAAGGAAGGAAGGAGGAAGGAAAGAGAGAAGGAAGGAAGAATAGGAAGAGAGAGAGAGGAGGGCTTGAGAAAAAATCCCAAGGGGCAGCATCTGGTTTTGCCCATACCTGATTTAGAGCCATACTCTGGAAGCCAAAGCCCTTTTGAGCTCTTTTCTCTAGTCTTCCCTTAACTTTTATTTTCCTGCTATTTTTTCCCATTGACCCTATGGTTGGACCCAGTCTTAGTGGGGAAATGTAAGGGTTGAGTTTTGACCCAGTTGGCAAGTGCTTTGCAACTACTGAAAGAAAAACGATGCATTCAGAGAAATATGTTAGGAAAGGACTCTTTTCCTTCCTCCTAACTCAGACTGAAAAATCTAATCCAATAAACTTTGAGTACTAACACTTTCTGGAGAAATAGCTTAGGAGAAAGACTTCTTCTTTCCCCAAGCACACAAGCTTCGTACATCCTGAACATGGATGCTTTGAAAGAGTAACCTTCAAAAATTATCTTTTTTTGGTCTCCCAAGAGGAAAAGGGGTAAGAGTCTCTTTCGGACAGTCCTTTGCCGCGGAGCCGTCTTGTGCATTCGTTGGCTGTGCATTTGGGCCGTGGGAGCAGGAGAGGAGGAGGGGAGCGTTCGGGGAAGGAAGGGCAGGAGAAATCCTCAGGAAAAGGCGCACGGCGGTCCCCTCTCAGTTCCTCAGGTCGATGTATTTCTCTCCCTTGGAAAGAGAAAGGCCATTAGAGCGAGGACAGTCAAAAGCAAACCCTCATATACCCTGTAATTTCTCAGGCATTTCTGCAAGTGAGTCCAGGTAAATGGAGACAGCGTTTTGGTGAATGGCAGAGCAATTAGTTTGGCAGCAGAGCAAAGCACATGCTGAACTTTGAAATACATGGCTCTCTGGCCATTTCCTGGCAGCTAAACCAAGTCTTGCCATGGATGCCGCGACTACGGAGCAAATGACAGCAAGGGAGAAGGAAACCAAGGAGAATACAGCACATGTGCGCAACAATGAGCATATGTTTAGTGAGATGGTGGTTAGTAGTCTCCTGTATTTGTATAGAATCGCTATCTATTTCGGTTTGCTTCATTTGTATGGTCCCAATTTCGTTTTCAAGCGCTGCTTCCGAATGAGCTGTTTCATTCTTTCATCCAAATGAACAAAATTTTTCAGACTACTGAGCTTAAAACTTATGTAATTATGATGTTGTTGTTTATTGTCTGCGTTTTCGGTTTTATTCTGCTGTAAGTTGTTGTTTTGGGCTCATGTAAGCCGCCCCGAGTCCCCATCGGGGAGATGGTGGTGGGGTATAAATAATAATAATAATAATAATAAACTCCTGGAAGTTTATACTCCTGAGTTTGGAGAGGGATAACGCCATGAGAAACCCGACCCCCAAGCCTCCAAATAAGCCAAAGGGTAGCCGCCACTAGCCGTGGGCACGGTGCCTACCTGGTCACTTGCTGATCGCTTCTCGCCGTTGGCGCCCTGCAGAAGCCCCGCCTCTTCAGGAAGTTTATCTGACTTAACTTCAACTACAATCTCGTCTTTATGCGCGCCGGGACTTGTGCTGGGGAGGAGGGAGGGCAAAAGGGTTGAGAAAACGGCCTCTTTGGGGGCAAAAGACAGACGAGAGAGGGGGAGAGAAGGCAACGGGGGCAGAGATGCAACAGAAAAGGGCAGGAGAAATATTCTTTTTTTCCTCCTCCTACTCTACGGATGCACCCAGGATCTGACTTCTGGGTTGTTGTGATTTTTCCAGGCTGTACAGCCATGTTCCAGAAGCATTCTCTCCTGATGTTTCTACTGCATCTAGGGCAGGCATCCTCAGAGGTTGTGAGTGTTGGAATATATAAAATAAGATGCACAAAGCTGATTGGTCGAGCTATGTCCGTGGAGCTAGCTGAGCCTGGGACTTTTGTATACTGTTACATTTATCAGGCTTGATCTGTACAGGTGCGTGCAGAGAAGGAAAGAGAAGCAGAGTGAGTTTGGAATGTGCTCTTGCTTCATGAGCTGCTGGAAGGAGTTTATCCACATGGGCAAAGAAAAGACTACTTTAAATCTCTCATAAAAGGACATTATGTGAGTCGATACAACTGATTGCATGATTGCAAATACGTTGTTCTGAACTACGAAGAGTAAACTACTTGTTCTTAACTGTTCATCTGTGTGGCATATTTTCTTTCTTTGGCAAGGCAGTGAGTGAGCTGATCAAACATGAAAGACGCATGATTTTCATTTCGTCAGTGAGGTCTGTTGGAAACTAGGCAAGTGGGGTTTATATATCTGTGGACTGTCCAGGGTGGGAGAAAGGACTCTGGTCTGCTTGAGGCAGGTGTGAATGCTTCACTGAATGGCCTTTCTGCTTCAAGGTCTGTCTGCTTCCTGCCTGGGGGAATCAATCAAGGTCAGCTAATCACTTCCTAACAAAGGACTCTCCCAGGCAGCAACCAGCCAGACCTTGAAGCTGCAGGGCCATTAAATGCTAATCAAGGTGGCCAATTACAACATTCACAGAAGAGTTCTTTCTCCCACCCTGGACACTATTCCAGATATATAAACCCTACTTGCCTAGTTTCCAACAGACCTCACAACCTCTGAGGCTGCCTGCCATTGGTGTGGGCAAAACGTCAGGAGAGAATGCTTCTGAAACATGGCCAGACAGCTTGGAAGACTCACAGCTTCTACCTGATTTGGGGTAAAAAACCTCAAACTGTGTACAGAATTTGCAAGGGATGAGAGAGCATTATGCCCAAATCTGGATCTGATCCATTCTTCCTGGCCTTGGTTTGGGCGATTTAAACTTTGGACTATGGAGACCAGGGTTCGAATCCTTGCCCAGTCATGGGTGAATTCAGAGGGAAGGGAACCTCTTCTGAGAAAACATAGCCAATAAAACCCTATGATGGGATTGCTTTAGCGTCACCGTAGCTTGGAAAGGTGTTACAGACCCAGCGGATGGACGAAGGCAACCCAAGCACTATTGCTGTGATGAGAAGGGGATGCGTTGCTTCTGGCGGGTGAATGAGAAGCAATGGAGGAGAACTAGAAGACTGGGATGATGCTTACATCTCTTGTTTCCCCGAACGTCCGCAGCGCAGCTTCCCTTTCTTGTGCAGGAAGTAAAGGACGGCGCCCAGGATGGAAATCGCCATGATGCAGACCACCACCGCCACGATAATGACCCCTCGGCTCTCCTGTTTGGTCGAACCTTCGGGAAGGAATATATCATAGATAGGTAAACAACAGAATCGCCCTCCTAAGTCCACAAAAACGCCTTAAATATGGCTCTGACTTCCTCCCAATGTTTCGTTTGAGGAATTGGGCTCGGAAAGCTAAAGTAAAAATATAAATTCTCCAGCGACGTGATTCAAAACATCTTATTTTGGAGATGGTCATCATGAGCTCCAAAGTGCTCACAACTTTAATAGCAAATGTTTCTCCCTGTCTATGTTTATGCCATTGGGAGGAAGAGAGAGAAAGCGTTCCGAAACACTTTGGAAGTTCAGCGCCTGCTCGAGTGCAAAAGCCGCCTGAAGCAGCGGCTTCATGTGAAAAGAAACAGAAATGGTGTAACACAGGAGTGGGCAGAGTGTGGCTCGTGTGATCCCCATGCGCTCAATTTGGAAAATATATATAAAAGATGTCTCCAAATGGCATCTGTAGGCATAGGGGAGATTTTGGAAAAGTTATAAGCTCTGGAGAGGCCTTATTTCAGTGTTTCTCAACCTTCCTAATGCGGCAACCCCTTAATACAGTTCCTCATGTTGTGGTGACCCCCAATCATAACATTATTTTCGTTGCAATTGGGAGTTGTAGTTGCTGGAATTTATAATTCACCTACAATCAAAGAGCATTCTCAACTCCACCAACGATGGAATTGAACCAAACTTGGCATACAGAACTCCCACCACCAACAGAAAATACTGGAAGGGTTAGGGTTATGAACCCCACCAACAATGGAATTGAACCAAACTTGGTACACAGAACTCCTATGACCAACATGGGCATTGGTGGGCATTGACCTTGAGTTTTGGATTTGTAGTTCACCTACATCCACAGAGAACTGTGGACGCAAACAATGATGGATCTGATCTGAACCAAACGTGGCACGAATGCTCAATATGCAAAAGCATTCTGAACCCCACCAACAATGGGATTGAACCAAACTTGGCACACAGAACTCTCACGACCTACAGAAAATACTGGAAGGCTTTGGTGGGCATTGACCTTGAGTTTTGGATTTGTAGTTCACCTACATCCAGAGGGCACAGTGGACTCAAACAGTGATGGATCTGGACCTAACTTGGCACAAATACTCAATATGCCCAAATGTGAACACTGGTGGAGTTTTGGGGAATATAGACTTTGATATTTGGCAGTTGTAGTTGCTGGGATTTATAGTTCACCTACAATCAAAGAGCATTCTGAATTCCACCAGCGATGGAATTGAACCAAACTTGGCACACAGAACTCCCATGACCAACAGAAAACACTGGAAGGGTTTGGTGGGCCTTCACTTTGAGTTTTGGAGTTGTAGTTCATCTACATCCAGAGAGCACGATAGACTGAAAAAAATGATGGTACTGGACCAAACTTGGCACAAATACTCAATATGCCCAAATGTCAACACTGGTTGGAGTTTTTGGGGGATATAGACTTTGATATTTGGGAGTTGTAGTTGCTGGGATTTTTGGTTCACCTACAATTAGAAAGCATTATGAACTCCACCAATGATGGAATTGAACCAAACTTGGCACACAGAACTCCCCTGACCAACAGAAAACACTAGAAGGGATTGATGGGCATTCACTTTGAGTTTTGGAGTTGTCGTTCACCTAGATTCAGAAAGCACTGTGGACTCAAACAGTGATGGCTCTGGACCGAACTTGGCACGAATACTCAATATGCCCAAAGTGAGCACTGGTTGAGTTTGGGGGAAATAGACTTTGAAATTTGGGAGTTGTAGTTGCTGGGATTTTTAGATCACCTACAATCAAAAAGCATTCTGAATTCCACCATGTTTAGAATTGGGCCAAATTTCCCACACCGAACATGACCAGCAGAGAATACTGTTTTTCTGATGGTCTTTGGGCACCCCTCTGACACTGTCTTGCGACTGCCCCAGAGGTCCCGACCACCAGGTTGAGAAACACTGCCTTGCTACAAAAATGCCTCCCTGGGGCCTATAATGGCTGTTTTGCTCCACAAAGCATGGCAAAAATATCCTCCACAGCATTTGGGGACAAATTATTATTATTTTTTAGATAAAAGAAAGATGCAATGAGGGACTGTAGTCTCCTTTATGGTTTGAGGAGGGGGTCCGTAGTCTCTGAAAGCTGCCCACTCCTTGTGTAACACCATAAACACTGCAGAAGATGCTGGAAAGAAGCAGGAGCATCTTGCCCTGCCACGTGGCTTTCTCTCTAATCCAACCCAGGAGGGACCTGTGGAGGTGACTGATGGGTCGATTCTCTTCCAGAGAAGCCACAGGGGACACCCATTCAGCTTCTATTTGGATTAGGAGAAAAAGCAGGTTCCTAGCTTTTGTGGTTCTCAAAACTTGGCTTAACATTCAGGGGCCAAGCAATCTTTGCCAACGAGACCACGGCTTGAGAGTCCCTCTTAAGACTAGCAAAACAAATTCTGCAAAAAGAGGCGTCGAGGCACATTTGCACAGCTGTATTCATGTTGGCGCATTACGGTGGAATAGGCAACGGCACCAGTAAGGAAACAGTTATGGATGATCAGCACTTTGGAGAGAAACATTGCCATAATGCACCAACAAGACTCCGGCCGCTGTTCTCGGCATTCCCTTGGAGCAGGGAAGAAGGCAGTGGTTGTGTTCACTTCACACACAGCCCCAGCCATTGCCTCCCAGTTTGGACTGGTTTGAAAAATACAACCAGGAGGCAAGAGCAAGCTTTGGTCCGATTGGCAGGGAAGGTTTGCCAATGGGAGCAACGGTCTCAGCGGAAGTTGGACGGATACCTTGCGTGAGGTTACGCCTGCCTATACCTTCCTCCGTCTCTCCGAAATAAGATGTCTCGTTGTACTCAAACTCTGAAGTGTCATTTTCCAACCAAGTGGGAGTGGGGAACGTATCTGGAGAGCAGCAGGTGGAGAATGGAGGCAATGTTAACGCTAAGTGCATAGAATGGTGGGTTAACTCAATTTATGGGTGATATGGACTTCCCACCAACCTCAATTCTTCTTGTCCTAACCTTGGCTTTTGGGGAACCTAAATTGTGCTGGTTCAGCTCCAATGGAGCCAAGAAATAACACAATGGAAGGTTAGCTACTCCTTCCATCTTTGAGATTTGAGACCCACATTGTAACCATAGGCAGTCTCCATGCCAAGGAATGATAGCTTCAGTTTATGGGATCCTTTCTCACCCCGCTTGGCCCGCGGTAAGCACAGCGGGTTAAACGGCCAGCTACAGAAAGTCTTGCCAACTGGAAGTTTGGCAGTTCAAGTCGTGGGTGGGTGAGCTCCCGCCGTCAGCTCAGCTTCTGCTCACCTAGCACTTTGAAAACAGTAGATAAAATTTGCCTAACACTCAGGGGCCAAGCAAGCTTTGCAAATGAGGGAATGGCTGAAAGTCCTCTTTAAGACTAGCAAAATAAATTCCAGGCTGTAGCACAGCTGGTTAATCACCAGCTGAAACAGATCACTGCCAACCAGAAGGTGGCAAGTTCGAAGCCTGAGTTGGATTGAGCACCCGACTGTGAAGCCCAGCTCACTGTCCACCTAAGCAGTTCGAAAACAGCTGAGCTGTGAGTAGAGAAATTAGGGACTGGATAAAGTGGGGAGATATTTTACGACACCATCCAGCAATCAAAGAACAAGGAGGAAAAACAATCAAAATGACTCAGCGTCATAGTGGATGAAGTGACCGGAATCAAGCAAAATCTCCAAGCGGCGAAGTTGAAATGCCAAAAATACCTTATCTGTCTGTCTAAAAAATGGCACTGAATGTTTGCCATGTATGTGTGCATTGTGATCCACCCTGAGTCCCCTTCGGGGTGAGAAGGGCGGAATATAAATACCGTAAATAATAAATAGTAATAGTAATAGCTTTTGGCGGAGAGGTAAAAGGACTCCTGAAGACATGCTGGAAATTCAATCAGTAGGGAAGGATCCATGGGCAGCAAGCTCCTCAACCTGGATAAATGGAGCGGCAGCGCCTCCCCATGGCTGAGCTGAGCACAACCTCCAGATGTCAGATATGAAAAAGAAGGGAAGCCTTTGCCTCTGTCTGTGTACTGTCTGTCTTTGTTTAGTGTGTAACGGCATTGAATGTTTGCCATATACATATTTTGTACTCTGCTCCAAGTCCCCTCGGGGAGATGGAGCGGAATATAAATAAAGTATATTATTATTATTATTATTATTATTATTATTATTATTATTATTTGCCCTTGAGAGCAGTACGTGTGAAAAAGATCTTGGAAGTCCACGTGGGGAACAAGTTAAACATGAGCCAACAATGTGATGCGGCGGCAAAAAAAGCCAATGGGATTTTGGCTTGCATCAATAGGAGTCTAATGCCTAGATCCAGGGAAGTCATGCTCCCCATTCTCTATTCTGCCTTGGTTAGACCACACCTGGAATATTGTGTCAAATTCTGGGCACCACAATTGAAGAGAGATATTGACACTAAGCTGGAATGTGTCGAGAGGAGGACAACGAAAATGATCAAGGGTCTGGAGAACAAGCCCTATGAGGAGCGGCTTAAGGAGCTGGGCATGTTTAGCTTGAAGAAGAGAAGGCTGAGAGGAGATATTATAGCCATGTATAAATACATGAGAGGAAGTCATAGGGAGGAGGGAGCAAGCTTGTTTACTGCTGCCCTGGAGAGTAGGACACAATGGAACAATGGCTTCAAACTACAAGAAAGGAGATTTCATCTGAACATGAGGAAGAACTTCCTAACTGTGAGAGCTATTCAGCAGTGGAACTCTCTGCCCCGGAGTGTGGTAGAGGCTCCTTCTTTGGAAGCTTTTAAACAGAGGCTGGATGGGATGCTTTGAATGCAATTTTCCTGATTCTTGGCTGAATGGGGTTAGACTGGATGGCCCACGAGGTCTCCTCCAACTCTGATTCTATGTTCTTGGATTCACAGTTGCCAAAATCAGGTGGAAACTCATGCAAATGTTCCTTGCCCTTATTTCAGGCTACACAACCCGTTTTCTCAATTGTTAAATAACAACCCTTTTAATTGACTGCAGAAGTTCCCCTCTCAAAGTCATGTTTCTTCAACCATAGAGAGCATAAGTCAAGGTTAAAATAGAAACGCGATACAGTACCTGCATCCACGGGAGGTCTATTTTGCAAAAGTACATAAAACAACCATCTTGAAGGTTCACAACAAATATCTGTCATCAATCCCTACCCGATCCCCGAAA